>NC_057715.1:94550283-94656402 GCF_004010195.1 Chiloscyllium plagiosum
GCAGGAGCAGGCTGAGACAATGGGTCGGCCGGGGCAGTCAGGTTTGTGGATTTTGGGCAGGAGGTAGAAACGGGCGGTGCGGGGTTGTGAGACTATGAGGTTGGAGGCTCTGGATGGAAGATCCCCTGAGGTGATGAGGTTATGGATGGTCTGGGAGATGATGGTTTGGAGGTGGGAGGTGGGGTCATGGTCAAGGGGGCAGTAGGAGCAGGTGTCCGCATTGTTGCTTCATTCAGATTTATCAGCTCACAGCATTTCTGCCTTGCCTTGCTTCTTAATTCAAATGGAAAGCCAGACTTAAAGTAGTGAGATTGGCAGACCATGGCCCTTGGAGAGAGCTGTGTGTAATGACAGAGTTACATTAAGCATGAGGTAATCTTGCACACCTCATTTACTTTCTTACAGTATTGCTGGGTATTTCTTCTCACTATTGATGCTACCTGCTGGCAATGTCTTATGCAATGCCTCCCTTTGGTGGTCCTGATGAAAGAGGGTGGTCCTCCTCTTCAACATCTCATCCGTCCGGACTTCCAGGTTCCTTTCTATGAACTGAAGTGTCAATGTCATTATCTTGGCCACCTCCTCGAGAATGGTGGACAGTAGCAGACTTTGAATGATTGTTCCCGGTATGCAGGATGTGAAGGGATGTGCAGCTAGGATTAATGCCTTAAGTTCCCCGCAGGCGTGAGCACTTGTGCCTCTGTGAGTATATGATTGAACAAGAAGGACACATGGAACCTGGATGCCTAATTACAGAGGTGAGCAGTGGAAGATTCTGTGAGAAAACTTGCTATAGTTCACAGAGAGAAATCTTCCATGAAACCCTCTAAAATGGTAATTTGCCAAAATATAGGAAGATTGAGCCCAAAGTAAGACAACATTCAAATTGAGAATTTAATGGTTTTAAACTCTCTAAAAACAATTCAGAATGTGGATGAACAAAACAAGTCATAACAATGTTTTGGCATCAGAGAAGTTGATTAATAATTACGATAATGTTCTAAAAAGGATATTATCATCTCTCATCATTAGCTCTAACCACCTCAGATTACTACATGGTTCAATTTGTATCTACTTTGCAGCTTCATGGCATTCAATGCTTGTTAATGGTGAGATAGAGAATGAAATGCAATTTTGAGAACAGCACAATTCAGGCAGCAAATTTTGGACATGGACATTTAATTGAACAACCGCTCCTTGACTGAAGTTACTGTAACATTTAGGCAGAAATAACAGTGAACGACATTAGTCTTGCTGCTTGACAATAGAATCTGGGTCAGTGCAGAAGAGCATTTGAAGAAATTGTGTTCACAGATGTGTTTGATGTTATCTTTCCCTCATTGTTTTGCCTTCCTTTGTGGTCTTCTTCAGTTGGTCTACATTAATAGACAACATTGTCACATTTTGACCTAGTTCCAGATGTGATTTGGTAAGCACTAAAATACTGGTTTGAAATTATGTATCAATAAACAATGAAATATTTGTTTTGGCTGACAAAATGAGCTTAAGTAGATATTGGCATGCTCAAATTGACCACCTGAACGCTGAATTCCAGCACCACTCTAATCTAGACTCTGGTTTCCAGCATCTGCAGTCCTTGTTTTTACCTAGCTGAAAATTTGCATGTCAAGCTTTTGGCATTTTAAATGATAGAATGTACAAATCAGAACTGTTTATCTAAGTCCAAACAATCAAGGGGCTGTTCCTTTCATTTCGATGGGACAGGCAGACAACTGTACCATTTGTTTCCCACCTTGATTGCCTGTCCATCAAAGACAGCTACATATTGCAGCATACCAGTTATAGGGTGATATTAAGAAAGTGGGAGTGCAACTTCATTTGCTTTATTAGAGGTCCAGGATGCAAAGCAGATACATTTTACTTTTGCCTTCATGGGCTAATGTGCTTGACCTTACTTGGTGTATTAGCCTACTATTTCTGTAACACAGTAGAGACTTATAAACATCAGGCCCAAAAGTATCTGTCATTTGTTCCTGTATGAACCACAGGCAGTCTGTGGTTCAGGTAGAGTGCTGATACCAATTCCCCTTTCTAAGGGCCTATCTAATTAGCAATGGTAGAGGATAAATCGCTATTGAGTTTTAACAAGAAGAGGAGCTTGTCTTAACAATAAGTGTAGTTTATTGCATGTTGACAATAGGTACAGATACAGAAACAAGTTAGGCACAATTACAAACATTATTAGGAGCTGGAATTGACATATCTGTCTCCATCAGGAGGTCAGGTTAAACTCCTGGTCCTCCACCCAAGATTGTGTGACATCATCAGTTTGAGTGGAGGCCAATGCAACCTCCAACATTCACCCTTTCAAAACCCTGACCTTATGCAGCAGTATCCACTTCCTGCTCCACCAGGCCCACCCTCCACCCCATTCCATTCCTACATCAGCAGGTTTGTGAGGAGCAAATGGAAAATCCGCTGTTTAGTAAGCAATTCAGTAACCCTGACAGAAGGCTAGGGCAAGGGTATTGAGGCCCTGATCTAATTCACTGCTCTTCTGTCACAATTCTGGAAGAACAGCCTGATCAGGAGCAAAAGTGAACTGTTAGTTTCTGTTATTTATTGCTGTTCTTTGTTCTTATAGAGTCATGCAGCAAGGAAACAGACCCTCCAGTCCAACGAGTCCACGCTGACCAAATTTCCCAATCTAAATTAGTCCACTTGCCTGCATTTGACCCATATTCCTTTCCTATTTATGTATTTATCCAAAAGTCTTTAAAATGTTGGAACTATACCTGTATCTAACACTTCCTCAGGCAGCTCACTCCACATGTGAATGTAAAAAAAGTTGCCCCTCATGTCCTTTTTAAACCTTTCTCCTCCCACCTTATAAATATGTCACCTAGTTTTGAACTCACCCACACTGGGGAGAAGACCCTTGATAGTCACCTTATCTATGCCCCTCATGATTTTATAAATTTCTAAAAGGTCAAGACAGAGGGTGGTGGTGGAGGGTTGTTTTTTAGATTTGAGGCCTGTGACCAGTGGAGTGCCACAAGGATCGTTTGCTGGGTCCTCTACTTTTTGTCATTTACATAAATGATTTGGATGCGAGCATAAGAGGTACAGTTACTAAGTTTGCAGATGACACCAAAATTGGAGGTGTAGTGGACAGCGAATAAGGTTACCTTAGATTACAACAGGCTCTTGATCAGATGAGCCAATGGGCTGAGAAGTGGCAGATGGAGTTTAATTCAGATAAATGCGAGGTGCTGCATTTTGGGAAAGCAAATCTTAGCAGGACTTATAAACTCAATGGTAAGGTCCTAGGGAGTAATGCTGAACAAAAAGAGACCTTGGAATGCAGATTCATAGCTCCTTGAAAGTGGAGTCGCAGGTAGATAGGATAGTGATGAAGGCGTTTGGTATGCTTTCCTTTACTGCTTTCAGAGTATTGAGTACAGGAAGTGGGAGGTCATGTTGCGGCTGTACAGGACATTAGTTAGGCCACTGTTCGAATATTGCTTGCAATTCTGATCTCCTTTCTATCAGAAAGATGTTGTGAAACTTGAAAGGGTTCAGAAAAGACTTACAAGGATATTGCCAGAGTTGGAGGATTTGAGCTATAGGGAGTGGCTGAACAAGCTGGGGCTGTTTTCCTTGGAGCGTCGGAGGCTGACGGGTGACCTTATAGAGGTTTACAAAATTATGAGGGTCATGGATAGGATAAATAGACAAAGTCTTTTCCCTGGGGTCGGGGAGTCTAGAACTATAGGGCATAGGTTTAGGGTGAGAGGGGAAAGATATAAAGAGACCTAAGGGGCAACTTTTTAGATTAGATTACTTTACTTTACAGTGTGGAAACAGGCCCTTCGGCCCAACAAGTCCACACCGACCTGCCGAAGCGCAAACCACCCATACCCCTACATTTACCCCTTACCTAACACTACGGACAATTTAGCATGGCCAATTCACCTGACCTGCATATCTTTGGACTGTGGGAGGAAACCGGAGCACCCGGAGGAAACCCACGCAGACACGGGGAGAATATGCAAACTCCACACAGTCAGTCGCCTGAGGCGGGAATTGAACCCGGGTCTCTGGCGCTGTGAAGCAGCAGTGCTAACCACTGTGCCACCGTGCCGCCCACACAGAGTGTGGTATGTGTATGGAATGAGCTGCCAGAGGAAACGGTGGAGGCTGGTACAATTGCAACATTTAAAAGGCATTTGGATGGCTATATGAATAGGAAGGGTTTGGAGGGATATGTGCTGGGTGCTGGCAGGTGGGGCGAGATTGGGTTGGGAAATCTGGTCGGCATGGACGGGTTGGACCAAAGGATCTGTTTCCATGCTGTACATTTCTATGACTCTATGATTCTATGACACCCCTCAACCTCCTACACTCCAGTGAAAAAGTCCCAGCCTATTCAGCCTATTTTATTTTAAATTCGAACACTTCCTGCCTGGCAACATCCTGTTAAATCTTTTCTGAACCCTCTCCAATTTAATAAGATGCTTCATGTCACAGGGGAATCAGAACTGCACACATTGTTTTTGTCGTTGTTTTTTTCAATCAATTAATTGACCTTCTCAATCCTTTTTGGAATACAGTTACAGCCATTTCACTATGTGGATCCTCACAGCTGAGTATTTTTTGCCCAAACTCATTTTCCACGCCAACAGCCCCAGGAGGAATATATAATTACTCTCTACCTACCCTTAGGAATAATTCAATCAATTGCAGAGATCAACAATTGCATCCCCAATGCTACCATCATGTTGACACCTGAGATCAACTAACTCAGGATAGAACTGGTTTGAATTTGGGATTATCTTGCGCATAAGACTCTGTTACTAATTTGAGAAATTAATCCTTTGTATTGTTAATAATGTCTTTCTTGGTTAATTTGTCTTGACTGCTGCTTTTGATTTTTCTTTTTAATTTTTATTTCCCTTTAGATGATTCTTGCAGAAATCAGAGTGGAACAACCTTTCAAAATCTGAACACCTAGCATGGAAATTTTCTTGACAGGCTCATGACTCAGACAATTTCAGAGACAAGGTAAATATATCTGTTTGTTGGCTTTTGTAACTAACCAATCACCGAATGCAACACTTCTCTTTAATTTACCTCAGTAACATACAAACATACAAATTAAGAGATGGATTAGGCTGCTCGGTCCTTCAAACCTGCCTTACAATTCATTAAGATCAAGGCAGATTTGATTTTAACCTCAAATCTGCATTCCTGCCCACCCGATAACCTTTCAAGTCTTTACTTATCAAGAAACTATCTACCATTCCTTTAAAAATACTTAAAGATTCTGCCTCCACCAACCTTTGAGGAAGAAAAGACCTACGATCTTCTGAGCGAAGAATATTGTCCTTATATTGGTCTTAAATAGACAACTTTATTTTTAAACAATGAGTCCTGGTCTAGATTCTCCCACCAGAGGAAAGGTCCTTTCCACATCCACTCTAGCACAATTCCTCAGAATCCTGTAAGCTTCAATTGAGTTACTTCTTACTTTTCTCAGCTCCAGTGGGTAAAAGGCTATCCTCTCTAATCTTTCATCATAAGAAAAGCTGCCTATTTCACATATTAAACTTGTGAAACCTTCTCAGAACTGCAATCAATACATTTGCATTCTTCCTTGAATAGGGAAACTGATACTCCACACTATACTCCAGATGTGGCCTCACCAGAGTCAAACAGTGTGATGCTGGAAAAACACAGCAGGTTAGGCTGCATCCAAGGAACAGGAGAATCGACATTTCGGGCATAAGCCCTTCATCAGGAATGTGGGGGAGGGGAAAGGAGGCTGAGAGATAAAGAGGAGGGTGGGGTTGGGGTGGGTGTGAGGCAATTGGGAAGACGAGAGTCAGATGCAGGTGGGGGATGGTGATAGATCAGAGGGGAGGGTAGAGCGGATAGGTTTAAAGGAAGATGGACAGGTAGGACAGTTCAAAAGGGTTGTGCCAAGTTGGAAGTTTGGATCTGAGATGATGTGGGGTGAGAGAAGATGAGGAAACTGGTGAGGTCGATGTTGATACCATGTGGTTGGAAGGTCCCAAGGTGGAAGATGAGGCATTTTTCTTCCAGGTGATGGGTGGCTTGGATTTGGCTGTGGAGGATCTTTCCAAATCTGGCAGAGATCTTCCTGTATGTCCAAACATCTCATCTACTGTGTCCGTTGCTCTTGATGTGGTCTCCTCTACATTCAGGAGACAGGACGCCAACTCGCGAACATTTCAGGGAACATCTCTGGGACACATGCACCAAACAACCCCACTACCCTGTGGCTGAACACTTCAATTTCCCCCTCCCACTCCATCAAATACATGCAAGTCCGGAGCCTCCTCCACTGCCAAATCCAAGCCACCCATCACCTGGAGGAAAAACACCTCACCTTCCGTCTTGGGACCCTTCAACCGCATGGCATCAACGTCAACTTCACCAGTTTCCTCATCTCACCTTACACAACCGGATCCAACTTTCCAATTCGGCACTGCCCTCTTGAACTGTCCTACTTTTGTATCTTTCTTCTCACCTATCCGCTCCACCCTCCCCTCCGACCTAACACCATCCCCCCACTTCCATTTACCTAACTCCTTCCCAGCTACCTCACCCCACCCCCAGTCCCCACTCCCCCATTTATCCCTCAGCCCCGCACCCCCCCAATATTCACAATGAAGGGTTTATGCCTGAAACATTGATTCTCCTGTTCCTGGGATGCTGCCTGACCTGCTGCGCTTTCCCAGCACCATACTTTTCGACTCTGATCTCCAGCATCTACACCCATCACTTTCTCTGAGTCGCTGTTGTTTCACCAGTACCCAGTATAACTAAAGCATAACCTCCCCACATTTATTTTCAATGTCCACACAATAAATGATAACATTTTATTCACTTTATGAATTACTTGCTGTACTGGCATACTAAATAATGTGACTCATTCTCTTGGACACACAGTTCCCTCTGCAACTTAGAGCTCTGTGATCTCTCATCCTTTTAGATAATGTGCTTCTTTTTATACCTCCTACCAAAACTAACAATTCCACATTTTCCCACATTATAATCCATTTGACAAACATTTTGCCCACTCTTCAGTTCATAGTCTTCTTGTTTCCTTTTCACAACTTATTTTCCTACCTATCTGTGTGCTATCAGCAAATTTAGCAATTATACTTTCAGTCTGTTCATCCAAATCATTTACATAAATTATAAAAGGTTGAGGTCCCAGCAGTGATTCTTGTGGCATACCACTCACTATGTCTTGCCAACCAGATAATGATCCATTTATGCTGACTCTCTGCTTCCTGTTAGTCAGCCAATCTCCTATCAATGTCAGTAAGTTACCCCCATGCCATGAGTTCTCTGCCATAACCAAATGCTTTATGTAAATCTAAGAGCAGCACATCTACCAGTTCCCCTTCACTCACACCACATATTACTCACATACAAATTAGAAAATAGCAGTGTGAGTAGGCCATTCAGCCCTTCAAGAACTATATCTATTCCTATCTTATTAATTTACTTTCATTAATTTCTTAACTAATTAAGAATAATTCCAATGTATTAGTGTGCTTATTAAATGCCAGTACCATCAACAGCTAAAGTTATACTTTGTTTAGTTACACAGATATGAGTTCCCAATATTTATTTTAATTATTGACAAATTCCAATTCCCAGACTCCATTCTCTCACAGTCCCCTCTCAGAATCCCCTCCCTCACCTACAATCCCCTCTCCCCCTCGCATTCCCCTCACCCTTCCCCTGAAACCCCTCCCTCTTCTCTGCACAACCCTTCTCACCCCTGCATCCTTCTTCTTCCACTTCCCTTCTCCCTGCTGTCAGTCCTGCTCTCCCCCTCCCTCTGCATTCACCTCCTGGCACTGCTCTGGCCCCCATCCACCCTTCCCCTGCATTCCCTTCCCCTGCATTCCCTTCCTTGCATCTCCTCCCACTGCACTGATTCCCCCAAACTCCCCTCCCCTGATACTTCCTTAGCCCATACTCCCCTTCCCTGCACTTCTTTCTGCCCCCACCCCTCACTGAACTGCTCTACCCCACACTTCCTTCCACTGGTCTCCCCAGGGATTTCCAAGAGGCCATCATGAAAAGAGGTCAGATATCTTCGAGGTTTATGTGACTGAAGAGATGGAAATAGCAAGGACATAGTGGGATTTCAATCCAAGGATAAAAATTGTAAACTCAAGATGATGCTTGCCTGGGAGTGGATGTAAGTCAGTGAGCAGAAAGGGGTTAAGTGAATAGACCTGCTGTGTATTAAGACACAGATATCTGAGATTTGGATGACTTCAAGTTTACAGAGGGCAAAATGCGGGAGAGACTAGCTCAGAGTGCATTGGAAAGTTGAGTGTAGATCTCACAGAGACATGAATGTGCATTTCAGCTGCAAAAAGTCTGAGGCAGTGTTAAAAAGGGAGGCTGCAGAAAGATTTAGACACCTTAGGAGAGTCGTCCAGGAAATGGCTGATGAAATTCAATGTGAGCAAGTGCAAGGTCTTGCACTTTGGAATAAAAAAATACAGGTATGGACTATTTTCTAAACAGTGATAAAATTCATAAAGCCGAATTACAAAGGAACCTGGGAGTGCTAGTCCAGGATTCTCTAAAGGTCAACTTGCAGTTTGAGTCAGTGATTAAGAAAGCAAATGTAATGTTGTCATTTATCTCAAGAGGGTTGGAATGTAAAAGCAGCAATGTGCTTCTGAGACTTAATTAGCTATAGTTAGGGTCCATTTAGAATACTGTGTCCAGTTTTGGGCCCCACTCCTGGACGTCCTGGCACAGGAGCGGGTCCAACCAAGATTCACACAGATGATCCCTGGAATGTAGGCCTAACATATGATGAACAGCTGAGGATTCTGGGATTGTATTCATTGGAGTTTTGAAGGTTGAGGACAGATCTAATAGAAACTTACAAGATAATGCATGACTTAGAAAGGGTGGATGCTGGGAACTTGTTTCCATTAGATGGGGAGACTAGGACCTGTGGGCAGAGCCTTAGAGTTAGAGGGGGTAAATTTTGAACGGAAATGAGGAGACATTTTTTCAGCCAGAGAGTGGTGGGCCCATGGAATTCACTGCCACGGAGCGCAGTGGAGTCCGGGATGTTAAATGACTTCAAGGTAGAGATTGTTAAATTCTTGATCTTACAAGGAATTAAGTGATACGGGGAGAGTGCAGATAAGTGGAGTTGAAATGCCCATCAGCCTTGATTAAATGGTAGAGTGGATTCAATGGGCTGAATGATCTTATTTCCACTCATGTCTTACAGTCTTATTGTCTAAAATTTGAACACTTTCTTAAATCAATATCATCATCAGGATGGAGTATGCTTGAGGTTGCTGTGGAGTTTATCTTACTTTTGGGTAAAGTTCGTTTATGCATGCACAATCTATATGCATATATCAAACATATAACCAACTTATTCAAATTAAGGTTTGAGTTAAATGTATTTTTATTGTTACACATCTCGATGCCCAAATCTTGAAGAGATCATCTAGTTATTTTGTTTGCATTGAACTCAGTGATTGTAGTTCACAAGTATAACCTTTAACTATCATTAATGATTAAAATCTGCCTGGTTACAAAATATAAACATCACTGGGAAAAAGGCATTATTTTCAAGCCATCAGTTATTTTCTACTTCAGAAAAATTCACCATATAAATAAATACAGGCCACACAGCTATTTCTCAATTTCCTGTATTTATTGTCACACAGATTGGATGGTGCTCCGTTAGCCAATTTTAGATATCCACACCAAGTAAATGCATTTTTCTAAGCTTTTGACAGGAGAAGCTTCTTAAACTGTCAACTACTTGTTCACTGCTTTTGTTTCCTACCAAAAGGATGAAGATGTGAATAGAAGACATCCATCTCCAACTTTACCAGTTTTGTTAGGAGGTTTTTTTCCATGTTTGTTCCCATTTGAAGAATAATCAATTCCTGACTTCACATGCTTACAGTTTTGAAATTTCAAGGGCTTTTATCAAAATAAGGCAGTATTGTTAAAAAAAAAGACAGCAAGCAAACATGATCCCTGAGTGTACCTGTGGTGTTTGCAGTTTCAGACAGCAGAAACTTTGGCCAGCTGAGCAAACACAAAGACTCACTCACATGTGTGACCTTTTACATTTGCCACTGTCCTGTCAGAGTAGAATGATTCATTAGCATGACTCTCAGACATTTGCAAGCCTTCTTTGTCATTATCAATCTCCAAGTGATAGTTCAACAATCCAAAGTAAGGTACTTGCAGTGAATATGGGAATTTGCATGATTAAATTCATCTTTCGATTTTGTCCATCTGTGGTTTAATCCAGGGTTACCCATGTGTCGCTGTTATTCTTGCTCATGACCCACTTCTGATTTTCTAATTACCATTTAAGCATGACTGGATGCAAAGGTAGATCCTACACTTCAAATGGATCAAATGGATATTCTTGTCATTCAATTCTGTTTCCTCCTTCCTTTTGTACATGCAGCTTATTACCAGGGAAGCCTGCCTTAAGTGATCACAATGGATCTATACCAATATTTGTCATCCATTGAGCTTTTGCTTGTAAATTAAATCCCTATTTAGGTTGACATATTAACTTAGCTAAAATTAATCAAGACTTTAAAACATTTTTAAACTGAGCAATGTGAAACAAAAATTTACCTGCTGAGAATCCTTCAGCTTTAGTTACCTCAGTTGCTGGCTTCCTGGTTGCACTCAGTTTGTTGTGGAGAAATACTGAGTTTAGCTGAATCACCTTGTGAAGGTGTTGAAAAATCAGTAATTCTTTGTGAAATAGCTCCAAGCAGGCCAACTCTGCTCATCTTCCAGGTATGAGAAAGTTGAACCACACATGGGCAAGGTTCAGAAGGCAGAAATCGTTTCTCTGCTTAAAATATATGAAACTAATCTGCATAATATATTTACATTATATCATTGAAAATTAAGACCAAAATTGGATTTTTACATATATGAAAACTGCATGTTTTTTTCCCCCCAGCGGATGCTGGAAATTAGAAACAAAAACAGAATTTGCTAGAAAAACTCAGCAAGTACGGAAGCATCTAGGGAAAGATATCAGAGTTAACATTTTGGGTCAGGTGGCTCTCCTTTAGAACATGTTTCTTTTAACATAGAAGTTTATATAAGTAATCAAAAAGGTTAATGGAATGTCAGTCTTCAGCTCAAGGGAATTGAAATCCAAACGTGAGGCTGTTATGTTTCACAGGTATCACCTCTGCAGACTCGATCATGATACAGGAAAGATATATTAGATAGAATCTTATTTAGGAACCTGAATGACATGGGCTATGGTGGGATTTATAGCAGGATCACACAAGAAGTGCAATGAGGCCCATCTTCATGTCAGGAGCATCTCGTTGTTTCATCTAAGCATTTCGAAAGCAGCGAGGCAAGATTATTTAATACTAAATAAATATTAGTCCAGGGAGCTTGGACATGATCAGTTAGCAGGTTGGGGCAGTTAGAGTCAGGATGCTCTTCACATGAGGGACGAGGAGCCAATCATTGGGCAGTCACAACCCATTGTGACTCTTTCTGCTCCTTCATGCGTTATTCTCCTCCTGAAATGAGAGAGAAGCAGTTCAGGGTACAGCTGCACACATGCTGCAACTGGCAGGGTACCCTTCGTTGTTCAGTACTTCCCAGGAGCTGAAAAACTACGCCATGTTCTTCGTGACCTGCAATACATTATCAATGAGAATGAGCACCTCACCAAGACCTTCCCCACACCTCCACTGTTTGCCTTTAAACAACTGCCAAACCTCAAACAAATCATTGTTCATAGCAAGCTGACCGGCTCTCAGGACAACTCCATCCAACCCTGTCACGGTAGGCGCTGCAAGACATGTCAGAGTATGGACATGGATACCAGCATTACACGTGGGGACCCCTCCCACCATGTACGTGGCAGGTACTCATGTGACTCAGCCGACGTTGTCTATCTTATACGTTGTAGGCAAGGATGCCCTGAAGCATGGTCCATTGGGGAAACCTAGCAAAGCCTATGGCAATGGATGAATGGGGAACACTTCAGCGGTCCAGGACATTTGACTGTGGACCTTTGGGTAACCATCCTCCAAGGCAGACTTCAGGATAGGCAGCTGCGAAATGTGGCCGAGCAGAGGCTGATAGCTAAGTTCCGTACACATAGGGAGGACCTCAACTGGGACCTTGGGTTCATGTCACACTACAGGTGATCACCATTGCACTATACACACACAACAACCCCCATCCCAGACACACACACTCCTACAGACACACACACTCCCACTCTCATACATGCACCCCCTCACAGACTTAAGACACTCTACACTCACATACACGCACATATACACTCTCTCACACTCACAAACCCCCAACCCAGACAGACAAACACACACACAAAAACCCACAAGCACACATATACATATATATTTGTGGGGTGAATTTGTACTTGCAGAGTTACATTGTACTTTGCTCAAAAACTGCATGAATTAATGTTAGACTCTGTTATCCCACTTTTTAGATTAGAATCAGTCTAAACATTATGGCACTGACAGAGAACACAGGGGGCTAACACCTTCAACATATTGTCTAGCTAACACCAATTGTTACAGTTAACCTGAGAATGCAACTTTTTTTTAAAAACGTTTTGTGATTTACATATGAAAGAAGTGAAACTATCATGGTATTTGAACAGATGAAAGACTCACCAAACAATCAAGGTATTTTTCAATGTATAATTTCAGTTACATCACACAGTAAACTTTTGCTATAAATTCTGTGTCTAACAATTGTATCCTCCAGAACCACCTGACGAAGGAGCGTCGCTCCGAAAGCTGGTGCTTCCAATTAAACCTGTTGGACTATAATCTTGTGTTGTGTGATTTTTAACTTTGTAACACAGCAGCAGAGATTGAGTGGGTGTGAAGTATTGGAGTGATAGTGGTGGCACTTCGACTGGCAGGTTGGAGAAGGTCAATTACCTTCTTCTTAGAATGCTGGGCATTCCTCCAGATGGTTGAGACTGCACTGACCCAGCTAGCAGCTTTGTACCAAGCTGGCAAGGTCTGGTATTATGGCCTCCACTCCTGGTCCTGGAGGAAGAGGATGTTCACTGTCTGCAGGTCCGCATCCAGAAAGCAGGGTTGCAATTTTCTTGTGACTGCCATGTCCAGGAAAATGTCAAGAACCATGTAGGACAGCTCCAGATTATCAGTGCTTGGCAGGGTACCCCTGGGTTTTTAA
Organism: Chiloscyllium plagiosum; assembly: GCF_004010195.1. Classification (NCBI taxonomy): domain Eukaryota; kingdom Metazoa; phylum Chordata; class Chondrichthyes; order Orectolobiformes; family Hemiscylliidae; genus Chiloscyllium; species Chiloscyllium plagiosum. The sequence goes on from NC_057715.1 coordinate 94,563,523, forward strand.
AGCTGGCATGAGCACCAAGGTTGGCAGTTTTTCAGCAGACATCCACTGAGAATAAATTATTTCTAGAATGGGTAAGTGGGAAGGTGGGAATAGAATCAAATACGAAGGGTATTGTGGAGGCAAGGTCGATAGTCAATGTGGCAAGAAATCCCACTGGGCCTTACAGCAAGAAAACACCAAAAGACTTGACAAAACTTGCTGTTTGATGAAAAATACAATGGTTTTGGATGGGGTACAACATGATTTCACCAGAAAAAGGACTGAAGAATTAATTTAAGACAACGAGTAGCATAAACCTGACTTACAATCCTTGATTTTAGAAGATTGAGCCGTGACCAACTTAAGGCATTCAAAATTAATTGATAGAATTGGCATAGAGAAACCATTTCTTCTGGTGGGGAGAATCTTGATCAACAGGGCATTGTTATAAATAAGAGTTTGACCAATTCAGAGTAACATCAAAAATCACCCTTCATACGATGTGGAAAGGGATCTGAAACATCTTCTTCTGTTTCAGTGGATGGTGAGTCAATTGAAATGTTCAAGATTGAGATTGCTGGAATATTGTTAGTAATGGTATCAAGGGGAGATCTTGTGTCACAGTGGCTCAGTGGTTAGCACTGCTGCCTCACAGTGCCAAGGACCCAGGTTTGATTCCAGCCTCGGGCGCATTCTCCCTGTGTCTATGTGGGTTTCCTCCTGGTGCTCTGGCTTCCTCCCACAATCCAAAGATGCACAGTTAGCTGAATTGGCCATTCTAAATTGCCCGTAGTGTTCAAGGATATGTAGGTTAAGTGCATTAGTCAGGGGTAAATATAAGGTGGGGGCAATGGATCTGCCTAAGTTGCTTTTTGGAGGGTCGGTGTGGAAGTGTTGGGCTGAAGGGCCTGTTTCCACACTGTAGGGATTCTATGAAGTGGTAGCGTCCAACCTTTGAGCCAAGAGCCAATGTTCAAATCCCACTCTAAGACTTGATGACCAAGGAACAGTGTTCTTTACACAGCCAAATAGTTTGAGTATTAACCTGTAAATCCTTCGAACATATTTCAGTGACATGTGGTTAGAGCAGGAGAAATTCTAGAGCAGCGATGGAAAGAATATTGGAGTCCCTACCTTCACTATCCATTGCTCCAGACTACAATGTGCGAGTAAAAATGTATGTTTCCACAGTAACTCGGACCACCAGTAAGGGTATCAAGGGATTTGGAACAAAGGTAGGTAATCCTTGATCTAACTGAATTGCTGAACAGGCTTGGGAGGGTGAACAGCTTACTCAGTTTTCTTGAATTAGAATTAACTATTGGGAATTTTAGTTTCAAGTTTCATTCTATCAATATATGAGAATTTCACATTAGGTATAATTGAATAAGACATTATTTCAATCAGCAAACTCGATCATATAAGTAGACATGATGAAAAATTGCTCTATGTAATTTTCTGTATTAGAGAGAACACAACCGTTAACATTTAATCAGTGTGTTGCCTCTGTTCAGCCCAAATATGTACAAGCTACATTTTCCACCTGTTGGTTATAAATGAATGGAAAATCTAATTGAGAGTCTAGTAATATTTGTAACTGGTGGGTGTTATCACATAAGCAGACTAAACCAAAAACCCCATGTATTGATAAAAGATAAATATGTAATCAGACTTTGGGATCCTACACGGATAAAGAGATCATAACATTAGCAATGTATCTAAAATGATTTAGAGAAAAATAAATCATATTATCTGGCCACCGTTTTATTTATTGCAGTGTTTTGTCAAAACATTTGCATTGATCGAGTCATCAACAGAATGGAATGAAATCTTTTTTTGTTGAATGTCTGAGAGCTATGAAGGGAAACAATTGTGGGCAGTTGAAAGTTTGAACCTAAAGTATTTAGAAGGAAAAAGTAACATTTGAAAAGTCTGCAGACTTAGTGGAATTTTCTCCTTACAGAGCATAGTCCTGTGAAGCAAGAACAGAATTGCTGGAGAAACTCAGCAGCTCTGGCAGCATCTATGGAAAGAAAGCAGAGTCAACCTTTCTGATCCAGTGACTCTTCTTCAGAGTAGCCTTGTGAAGGTTTGTTATGCAAGGTTTCCCGCCAGTAAAATCCTACCCACACAATGTTTTGGACAAGCTGTTCCTTAGTCAGCTGTGATGGGACTGACCTGACATTGGCAGGCTTCTCTTGTCATGGGTATAACCGCTGAGAAAAAAAAGCAGAAAAGATGCACCAGATAAATCTGAAGGCTGTTCGCTGCATTTAGCTATATAAGTCAATAATTAAAGTTGGGGTGAACAATGATCCTTGCAACTATATAAGACCATAAGAAATCGTCCCCTTCTGCCCAATCCATCATTCACTAGGATCATGACTGACCTGACATTCTTCACATCCACTTTGCTACGCTTACCCTTACTGATCAAGAATCAATCTATCTTAGTCTTAAATATACACAAGGACTCTATAGCAAAGAGTTCCAAAGATTCACAACCATCTAAGAGTAGAAATTCCTCTTTACCTCAGTCTTAAATTGGTGTCCCTTTATTCTGAGATTATGCCCTCTGGTCCTAAACTCTCCCATGAGGGAACATTCTCTCAGTGTTTATCTTATCAAGCCTGTAAAGAATTTTACATGTTCCAAGACATCACCTCTCATTCTTCCAAACTCCACTGAGTAGAGTCGCAATCTGTTTAATCTTTACTCATAAGACAGTCCCTCCATACCAGGGATCATCCTAGTGAATCTTCTCTGAACTGCCTCCAATGAAATGATATCTTTCCTTAAATAAGGGGACCAAAACTGCTCACAATACTCCAAATATGGTCTCACCAGCACAGTGTACAGTTGCAGTAAGACTTCCCTGCTCTTCTGCTTCAACCCCAGTGTGCTAGCTTTCTGTGTTTTGTTTTTTTTTACCATTTAAATAATATTCTGTTCTTTTGAAGGGGAGAGGTTGAGAAGAAGAATCCTTCATGGTGGGCATTGAATCCACACTATTGGCATCACAAACTATTTGACCAGCCAACTAAGCTAACTGACCCTCAGCAGGTAAATAAGGCACATCTGGAAAGAGGTCTGAAAAGAAAAGGGGGCTCTCACTGAAAAGGATCACAGAACTGTGACAACAGTACAGAATAGAGATTAAAGTGTGTGGTTTTAGGCGACTGGACGGATTTTGGGACAATGGAGGGAGCAAAATAGGATGCACAAAGGAGAGTAGCAATGCTAGGGGCAGGCAGGGTGAGGAAGGTGGAGCTGACTATTGAGGCTGAAAATATAATAGGGTAACTAGGTGCAATTGGGGGAGGAGAATGAACATATGAACTGAACAGGAGGTGATGTAAGGGTAAACCTGGATATGGGGATTTGGATGGGAGTAGAATCAGGAGGTACAGCAGGAATTAAGGAAGGCAGTGAAAAGACCAATACTGGGAGCGGAGATCAAGGAAGGACAAAGAGGATACCAGAGGAAAGGAGAAAGCCATCTACTATGATGTGGGACCAGAAGGGAAGAATGGAAAGTAAAGGAAAAGATGAACACCATCAAACTAAAGCAATTATATTTGTTTCAAAATAAGGCCTCTGAGAACCTGAAAAATATCCTGTGGACATTCAGTTAGGGACTTTGAGCTGAAAGAAATGGCTAATAATCTCAGTGTACACTATTTCGATTGGTGCCAAATAATGCCCCGATAACAGAAATTCTTGAAGAAACTCAGCAGGTCTGGTAGCAACTGTAGCAAGAAGACAGAGTTAATATTTTGATTCAAGATACCTTTCTTCAAAACTGATAGTACCTTGGAAAATATAGTATTTATGCTGATGATAGGTGGGGGCGCGGGGGATGTTGGGAGGATGGGGGGGTATTGAAGAGATGGAGAGTATGAGTGAGAGGATAGGTGGAGACAGAGCCTAGAGAGAGAGAAAGGAAGTTCAGCAGACCAAGGGATGATTGATCATAAGCCAGAAAAAGGATAGAGAAAAGCTGATAGATGAGTAAGTGAAGATGGGTTGGCTTATGATCAGTAGTGTGCTGTAAGGATTGGTGCTGGGTCCACTGTTGTTCATCATTATTTAAACAACTTGGATGAGAATGTAGGAGCCATGCGGATTGGTGACATATTAGACAGTGAAGAAGGTTATCTAAGAGTACAATGGAATCTTGATCAACTGGCCTGCAGGCCAAGGCATGGCAGATAGAGTTTAGTTTAAATAAATGTGAAGTGTTGCATTTAGGTAAGGCAAGCCAGGGCAGTATACACACAGTTAATGATAGGAGTCTGGAGAGTGTTGTCGAACAAAGAGACCAAGTGGTGCAGGTACATAGTTCCTTGAAAGTGATGTCATAGGTTGACAGGGTGATGAAGAAGGCTTTTGGAACACTTGCCTTCATCTGTCAGAGCATCAAGAACAGCAGTTTGGACATTATGTTACAACTGTACAAGTATACAAACCATACAAGCTGTAAGGCCACATGTGGAGTACTGCATACAATACTGGTAGTCCTGCTTTATGAAGGACGTTATTAAACTGGAAAGGATGTTACCAAAACTGGAAGGTTTTGAGTTAAAAAGAATCTGGATAGGTTGGGACTTTTTTCACTGGAGTGTAGGGGGCTGAGGAGTGACCTTATAGAGATTTATAAAGTAATGAGTGCAATGGATAAAGTGAATAGCCAAGGTCTTTTCCCTACAGGAGAGGAGTCCAAAACCAGAGGGTATAGGTTTACACTGAGAGGAGAAGGATTTAAAAGGGGCCTGAGGGGCAATCTTTTCACACAGAGGGTGGTGCGTATATGAAATGAGCTGCCAAGGGAAGTGGTAGAGGCAGATACAATTACAACATTTGGACAGGTACATGATTAGGAAAGGTATAGAGGGATATTGGCCAAATGCAGGCAAAAGGAACTAGTTCAGATTAGGAAACCTGGTCAGTATAGACGTTTTGGGCCAAAGGGTCTGTTTCTATGCTGTATGACTCTATAGCTGTATGATTCAGTGTGTGCATTCCCTGATTGTGAAGAAAGGTCAGTGAGTTGATCGTGCTTGAGCTGATGAACGTTGCAGCTCCTTTGATGTTTTAAGTGTGAATCCTGGAAGATATGTGAGAGTCAGTAACACTGTGGTGCAAGTGGTACTACATTATTAACTGCTATGAAGTGACAAACACATTTGTTTCACATGAGGCATCAGATGGAGATGCCTGGCACCCAATCCTGATGCCTGGCAGTTTTGTGCACTGGCAACCTTATAATGCTAACTCATACTCACAGGGGCATATCTTAGCTCATCTGCCCACAACATTTGGTGTTTGATCCACACATGAATATGCCTTCACTGAGAAGGATGTGATCAGTCAGGAGAACCTGACTCAGTTCTGAGCAGAAGTTACTCTCCCTTTTATGTCCACATCCGCCCTTAGTGTCAAAAAACAAAATTTTACCCTTTAACTCTGCTTCTTTTTCCACAGTTGCTGACAGACCTGCTGAGTTTCACAAGCACTTTCTGATTTCATTCCTCTGTATACAGTATCTGACTTGATTGCCTGGCACAGGGCTAGGGGCAAAGCTGCTGCATCCAGTATTTTCCCGAGTTACCATCCCCCTATCTTCATACTGAACTAGGGAAGACCTGTCATGAACTTCTCACTCAAGTAGCCATGTTTTTAGTGTTGACCTAAATAGTGAGTGCCGAAGGCTGTCAGACCACAGAGGAAATCACAGCTCAGCCAAATCTTGCCCTCACCCAATGTCCACCTATAGATACTTTCTAGTAATGTTTGCTGGAAAGTGATCAGAATTAGATTAAGTCACCATTATTCAAAACTGAATTTTGGTTTTGACACATTACCAGAATATCCAGGAGTGATGGGGTCCGGCTAAGTCTGTTTATATCTGAGCTGTTCCACGAGGGGTTCCAGGGTAAAAACCACAGGTGGGCATGCTAGCAAGTTATCCCGTGGGCACTGGATCAAATACAACTCCACTCTGTCCTTGCTGCAATCAGTTCAATTTTTCCCAATTACATTCAAACCTGAAATTTTCCAGTTTGCTACCGATCAGCTGCTCACCATCTGATTCATCTTTGTATAATCTCTCCTTGTAACTTAATCCCTGAACTCTGGATATCATTCTTATAACCTATGTGTGTTCTCCCTAGATGGCTGAGTCTGCGCTGACCCAGATAGCAACCTTAGACCAGACTGGTATGGTCTGGTATCAGGGCCTCTTGTGCTGGCCCTTGGGGGCAAGGCGATGTCCCAACTGTGCACCACGCCATTCAGCAGAACCTCTAGGTTCCTACCACAAAGTGAGGAGGCAATTTCCCTTTGTCATTCAAGTCTGAGGAGAATGTCAGGAACCTTGCAGAGCACCTATAGACTGACAGTGCTTGTCCAGGTGAACAAAGACCTTTTAAAGATGGTGATGATGCCAGGAATGCTGATCTATATTGGGATATCCAGGCAGTGGCAGTCTATTCTGGGAATGGCACATGGTAAGGTGGGACTAGGATCAGAATAAAGGAAGATCATTGGGTGGGGTAGTCAATGAGATGAGTTGGGTAAGATTCGGCATGAAAGTTTGCCTCGTCATGTGACAAAGATCGCTCCAAAAGACTTGACACAACTGGCACTTAGCCAATAAAAAATAAGATTCAGTCCTTTGATACTGCACACTACAGGTGGTTTTGACTCGTGCCTGGTATTGGGTCCAAAAGGGAAAGCTGTCTCTGCAGCTTTAAGTGGAGACCATAACACATCCTTATCCACTCTGTTCTCCTCTAGCTCCCTCATGCTCTGTGACCTATCATGTATATGCCCATCTTCCACACCACCCTAAATCTCCAAGGTGCCTCCAATTTCTGAGTGGATGTCTGCCACATAGAAGGCAGTTGGTGAAAGGAGTGAGATTGAGGTGTCGGGAGAGGGCACCGATGCCACATGGGGCAGGCTTGTTATCTTTGTGATTGTCAAAACCGTTCAGGAGATAGCAATTGCTTTCCTCCTCTTCCTTGCTGTTTTCCTGTATCATGCTGAAACAGCAGAAACAGAGGAAAAGAGGTAAGAAAGGGTGTGAAGCATGAAGAGAGAGTGATTGAATAGAAACAGCTGTAGAAATTGATGCTGCTCATTTTTTTGTTAAATTGCTGGAACAGGTGCTCTGCTCCACATCACCCACAGCTGCCATTGGCTCTTCACACGCATCAGCACCAACTGCCAAGCATTCTTCTCTCCTCATTGGTCTCCTGTGTCTCAGGAATACCACTAACACTGTCCTGTGTCTCTCATGGTATACTTACTATAATCATAGCATTAAATGAGTAGATAAGGGATGTCTCTCAGCTAGCAGGAAGGAGGTGATATCATGTGAAGAACATTGAGAAAGGCCTTGTCATGTGAGTATTGGAGGTGTGAGGTATGATCCCTTGCTCTTACCTTGTCAGTTTATTGTGTATGATTTTTTAACTGCACTTCCCTGTCTGAGAAGTGAGAGGGTTTGCTTTTAGGCATTCATGGGTTGTGAGCATTGCTAGCTAGGCAAATATTTATTGACCATCCCTAATTGCCTTTGAGAAGGGTGGTGAGTCAGGTGTCATCCATCATCACTGTCGTCACCTGATCCTGGTGACTGATTTATTTAGGTTCCTTCCTTGTGACCCTTGTCTGTAGCCTTACCTTTGGAGGATTCTGTGCTCATCCCTTTCTTTCACTATCAAGTCTGAATCTTTTACATCATAGAATTCCTACATGTGGAAGCAGGCCATTTGGCCCATCAAGACCACACCCACCCTCTGAAGAGTATTCCATATCCCCATCCCACCCCACTAACTCTGCATTTCCTATGGCCTGTACATCCTTGGAGACTATGGGCAATTTAGCGTGGCCAATCCACCATCTCTGGACACGGGGGAAACCCACACAGACACAGGAAGAATATGCAAACTCCGCACAGTCACTGAGGCTGGAATCAAACTCGGGTCCCTGGCTCAGTGAGGCAGCAATGCTAACCACTGAGCCACTGTGCCTCCGTATAATCCTCCAGGGTGTGTGATGTTCCAGCCATGATGAAGAATTATAAAATAATATATTGTTGGATAAGAAAACCTTGAATTTGGCCAATCTTGCTGAAGGAGAAAAGACTCAAGGGTTCTGGGCCTGTGGCTCTAGAATAAAGGGAATTGGACCTCGATACTGGGTACAGTTACTGAATGTGTGTCAGCAGAGTGACATCAGATTTTATGGAAGTGAAATGTGAGTCTGCAGGGTTCCAAGTCAAAAGCATTCTCTTACTATCCTCTGAATGTAATTATGCTAAATAAAGCTTGTAGTTGTTCACCCACAAGACTGTAGATCTTATATTATGACAGTCATCATTTCAGTCAGAGGAGGAAATCTACGCAGCAAATTCTTCCATTGTGGGCTCTGAAGAAATGCTGCTACTCCCCCGGAGACGTGTTACATTTACTTACCTCACAAAATTGTTTGTAAGCTGTGGTTCAGTTGGCAGCATTCATGCTTCTGACTCACAAGATTCAAGATTTAAGTCCCACTCCAGGACTAGAACACAAAAATCAAGGCTGCTACTTCAATGCAGTACTGAAAGAATGTTGCACTGTTAGAGGATGTGATGTTCGAGCACGGACCCATCTGCCTGCATGGGTGGACGAAAATGAATCGATAGCGCTATTTCAAAGAAGAGCAGTGAAGTTGTGTCCTTATTTATTTCAATCACAGATTGAAAAAGCAGATTATCTAGCAATTACACATTACTGTTTGTAGGAATTTGATGTGAATAGCATTTCTTACATTACAAATATGATTCCACTTTAAAATTATTTTCATTGACTTTGGACATCTGTTGGTTGTGAAAAGCACTACATAAATGTAAATTATTTGTTCTTTCTCTTTGATTGTCTGACCAGGTTCTTTCAGCTGGAGGAGTTGATGGGATTGCCCCTGGTGATGATGGCATTAAAGTTCTATTGATGTACTGGAGCAACAATTTGCAAAAATATTTGAGGTTCCTACTCTTAAAAAACCCAGCAAATCAGGTATTGAAAATTGCATGAAGGATGAAGGGCTTATACCCGAAAAATCGACTCTCCTGCTCCTCGGATGCTGCGTGACCGTCTGTGCTTTTACAGCACCACACTCTTTAACTCTGATCTCCAGCATCTACAGTCCTCACTTTCCCCAATATTAAAACAATCTAATGTTTTAAATTCTTTAAGAATAAAGATCTTGATTTTATTCAGTTTACTCATTGAATATTCTGAAGAGCTTATTCAGATTATATTAAGTGCTGAATGCAGCAGAAAATTTTGTTGAAGCTTAATAAATTCTGTTTCCTTCTTAGAGCAGTGTCTGTGTTTACTGTTGAAGACATGAAATGCATTTAAACCAGTTCGAGTTTAATATAGGATACCAATTTAATTCTAATAAGGAGAACAGAATTTTCTATTTCATACTGAAATGATAATCCTCAGACAATGGTAAATCTTCTTATTAACTCTTAATGGCTCAGTGTTACGTGTAGAGTTCAGACCAGGAAAGGTTTCCCCAGTTTTTTTTAGATTCCTTACAGTGTGGAAACAGGCCCTTCAGCCCAACCAGTCCACACTAACACTCCGAAGAGCCGCACCCAGACCCATTTCCCTCTGACTAATGCACCTAACAGTATGGTCAATTTGACATAACCAATTCACCTGGCCTGCACGTGGAAACCCACACAGACACAGGGAGAACGTGCAAACTCCACACAGACAGTCGCCTGAGGCTGGAATTGAACCTAGAACCCTGGTGCTGTGAGGCAGCAGTGCTAACCACTGAGCCACCTTGCCGCCCCAGTTGTTTTCACTTTTGGAAGCTATCCCCAATAGGGACCTCTTCTGTTCTCAGATGGGTTTATAAATAAACCACTATAATTCATGTCAATGACCCTAGGATGGAGGTTAGGAGAGGGGGAATATTGAGTAATATTCCTGCTCCTTTTTCTAGCAAGTAATCCTGGGTAGAAGATTATGTATGAATGAAGACAGTGGCCAGAATTTCCAATGGCAGAAGGGATCTTGTTCTCAGGGCTGAAAGTGGATGGGGATGGACACATGTTGGTGTTAATTCATTATATGACTGCTTCTGGGGCCAACATCACTCAGAGAGATGGCTCCATGCTTCCAAAAACTGGAAGATGAATCAGATGGTGAGCAGCCCAGGAGCCTTATTGCCACTGGGAGTGTTGGCCATAACTGGGATTGCACCTGGAAGAAGAGGGCACACAAATGGCCCTTGTGCCCTCACAACAAGGTAAATGCATTTTGGGCACCAGAGGTAGTCAGACAGGCCCCATCAAAAGGTGAGGAGAAGAGTCACTGAGGGCAGGAAGTGCTGATGCCTCATGGGTGATCATTGTTGCCAAAGTTTCCTTTCATGGATCAAAGAGTACCCAAAAAAAGGAGCTTTAGCTTACAGCCGCCTAGAAGGCTGCCAGCATTTACATTGCAGAGGGGTCACCTGTTGCTGGTAAAATGGCAGTAGAGACTGGATGAGGCTCTGAATTGGCCAACTCAGTTTTTCAATAGGACTCTGGATGGACTGTTTGCCATCTTTTCCACTGCTGGAAAAATGGAATGGGGTCAAAAAGATGATAACTCATAAGACCACAAGATATACGAGCAGAATTAAGCCATTCAGCCATTTGAGCCTGCTCCACTATTTGATCATGGCTGATATGTTTCTCAACCCCATTCTCCTGCCCTATCCCTGTAACCCTTGATCCCTGTACCAATCAATAACCTATTTAGCTCTGTCTTAAATACATTCAATGACTTGGCCTCCACATCGCTCTGCAACAATGAGTTCCACAAATTAAACACCTTCTGGATGAAGAAATTCATCCTTATCTCAGTTCTAAAAGGCCACCCCTTCATCCTAAGACTGTGCCATCATGTCTTAGTCCTTTCTACTGGTGGGTCCCCAGAACAATGTCTGGGTTTCTGGATTAACAGTCCAGCGATAATACTGTTAGGCCATTGCCGCCCCCTAAATGGAGGGCCAGAGGAATGAGCGATGAGCTGGAGTTGCTAGGTACCTGCTCTGACTTTCGGGAATTTACACTGCCTAGTTTCTACTTGGTGGTGGAAAAATAGGCAACTGTATACTATGAGGCAAACCGATGTAAGCACAAGGACATTAATACATGCTAGTTTATACGAGTGAGTTTATAGTTGCTCACTAGCAAGAGTCTCATCTTGCTGTTTAAAATGGGTTGAAAAATGGGACTATTAATGTCAGGAATCTCCTTATTGCTGATCATACGTGATGCCCCAGTTTTCTTGTAAATGCCCATGTGTTTAATACCTGTGGAAATTCAGCTCACATTTGCATTATCTCTGAATTACTTTCTTAAGCATACTCCTCACTGGCCTCCCAACCATCATCCGTCAAAAACATTAGATAATACAGACCATGTCAAGTTATTTCCCTCCTGTCTTTGTCAGGTTTCACAGATTTGCTGTACCTCAGAAAATCAATTTTGAAATCTTTGTTCTCACTTTCAAATCCATCCCTAACTCTGTTGAAGGAATCCTCTCCAACTTTGCATTGCTGCCAAAATTCACTGCACCTTTGAAACAGGATTACTGCTTGTTCACTCTTCCCTTGTTCTACTACATTCAATCAGTCTCTTAATCAATATGTTCCTGTTCTATTTAATTCTCTCTTCTAGATCACTTTGCTGTACTATATCCCTGCCTGCTGTGGAATAAAAATGCTGTGTAAATTAATTTCAGCCTAGGTTTCAGATGTGACACCAGGGCTCACCTGGAATTAGCCTTTGTGTCTCATAGCATCTTGCTCGACAGTGAAATGTGAACCTCAATTCAACACTGCAAGACAGCTTCATGACAACTGCATGAGGATGATGTTGACCTAACTGACTCAGATGGGTTATGGGAAGACGAAAGTAATCAGGAGGGGAGACAGCAATTGGGAGGGGGCAGATAAAGAAGGAGAATGAACAGGAGTCAGCAACAGTCCTTGCCATTGCAGCATACTGTGCACTTCACATCCAGGTTGTTTTTGTTTAAACTGAGCATTCTGGTGGAGCACTCCAGCAGTGCCTTTAAGGCTAGATTGCACAACAACGTATTTATCTGAATACAGCTGATTGGGAGCTTTTGACATTTGCCCTTTTTCATATACATAAAGAGATCTAAAGCCCATTTCAGGCTTGCGAGCCAGATGCTTGTTTTTTGCTCCTATCTATATGGTGTGCCAGAAACAGGTATCTGGAGTGTCTTCACCATTACCCCTGCTATAATCAGTGCACTTGGCACAGATCTAGCACAGCTTAGACTGCAAGTTTTACTGCCTGTCAATCACATTCCCCTGGAAATAATACCCAGAGTTTATTGGCATTTTATTTCCTTGTTGGCCTGCATTACTATCTGTTCTCGTGGATCACTTGGCTTCTCTACTCTCTTCAGGTTTCCAAGGTGTAAGTGGCCTCGTAATTTCTCTGACCAAAGTGCACCACCTCACACTCACCAATATTAAAATTAATTTGCCATTCTGAAATGTTATTAATATTGTTTCTAAATTCTTTCTATTCTTTTCTACATCTCAACCTTATTTTCCTTCTTTCAGACATTCTTTAAAACCAGTCTTCCTGATAAAGCTTTTGGTTATCTGCATTATCTTAATGTGACTCCACGTCAAATTTTGCTTTCTCAATACTTTGATATGTTTAATTACAGTCTAGATTAGAGTGGTGCTGGAAAAGCACAACAATTCAGGCAGCATCCGAGGAGCAGGAAAAGCCCTTCATCAGGAATAGGTTTTTACCTATGTTTAATTACAGTAAGGCATTATATAAATACAAGTTGCTATTGTTGATATCATATAGCTCTGTATTACAGTAAACCATCAATAGTTCAGGGATAGGGTGGGAGATTGGGGGTCTTGGTGGGATGCTCTTCAGACAGTTTGTGTGGACTTGATGGACTGAATGGTCTGCTTCTACACTATAGGGATTCTATGATGTGATTAGCTCATTGGGATTGGAATAGATGGATGTTTGATTACCAGGCACAGACACAACGGGCTGAAGGACTCATTCAACACAAAATTGAAAAGATGTTGGTCTTAATGTGCTGAGCATACTGTAGATGAAATTCACTTCAACATTTAAAAAGTTCTCTGCATTTCTAGTTGGTAAAGGCATGAGCCCAAACAAATCAGAAACTTCCTGTTTCATGCTGATCTCATGTAATACAATGGTTTGACAGTTAATGTTGGGGAGGGGATAAATCAACCAGAGTTCCCAATTTTAATCCCTTTCCAGCACCACCAGTTGGAAAATACTTACATATGGATGTAAAGTAAGGGAGTGATGAAGGAAATAAAGAAGTATGGAAACAGAAAGGGAACATGTAATTAGGACTACTGCTTGTGTGGAGCATAGATACTAATTACCAACTGGCTGGTCTAAATGACTTGTTTCTGTGCGATAATTTCTATGTAACTCTACCCATCTTCACACATTAAGAATGCTGACTTAAATACGATTTTGGGAGACTGCAAACCTCCATTGAACAGGCAGGAATTCCAAAGGAGGAGGGAAAGAGGGGAAAGATGTGTTAAAATCAATTTCATATTTGTCCCTGATTTTGATTGCTTTACCTATGTAACCTGATATCACTTTACAGCACCCTGCTTAATCTGCATTTGTCAACAAAATTAGCTTAAAAATCCTAAATATTTTACAGAAAAGATTACAAATGAAATGCATAAATAGAACTTAGAACAATATATGAGTGCTTACACAAAGTTATTATCGTTTCCAGAACTTCACCCAGAATATCTATGATCTTGAGTGATTTTAAGGACATAACTTTGTACTTTATTTGACTCTGGTTCTGACCTGCATCCTGTCCATGTGCCTGCTTGACAATGTTTAATTTATGGTTCTCATATTCATAGGGCACTTTAGTTACTGTCTCCATGGAGACCAGGGTGGGACCAAGTAAACCGAGGGGAATTATGGAGGGCTAACTCTCTGATGCCATCCCATCTCAGAGGAAATGTTTCAAGGCCAGCTGGGAGCAAAGGCAGCAGGCGTTCTGGGAGGTGGGCAGACCAATTAAGGGACCCCTCCCCAGGGGCTATTTTCCAATGGTGATAGCTGTTTCCAACCATCACAGCAGCCCCCATGGACACAGAGCTGGGAGTGGCAGGAAGCCATCGAGTTACGGACTGTGCACTGCAAAGAAGAAGCTGCCCGAAAGAAAGGTCTCAGCCAGTATTGAAGCCAATGCTGGGGATGAACTCCAGCAACCAACAATCTGTGGGCCCCCTTATTCTTGGAACCACCTTCACCTTGCAGTCAGCTTTTTGCCTCAGAAGTACCTACCTCTTCTATTGGAGTTGCTGACTTTCCTGTGTTTACCTTAATGTGTCATTCAAGGGCACTTTGGGAAATAGCGGGCCTGGGGATAGTGGAAGGATTCAATTCCTGATTACCAGATTTTGGGCAACTCTCCATTCATGCTATTTTGTGATGCCCACACAACAGAAACAGAAGGAGCACTCATGGGCACCACACAATAACATTTATAGACAGTGCGAGTGAAGCAGGCATTATCCTTCTGTTGTCCAAAAGGTCCTGCCATGCGACTTGAACCCACAACTGCTAGTCCAGAGGTTGGGACGCTACTTGATGCGCCAAGACTTGCTGTCCTGTGTGGTGAGCACAGAGTATATTGTTCTTCCTGCTTTGGGAGCCTCACTTGAGGCAGCAAATGCAGAAGTGGTCCAGTAGGAGGCAGTCTTCAGACGATTGATTAGAGTAGTGCTGATGAAGGGCTTTTGCCTGAAACGTCAATTTTCCTGCTCCTCAGATGCTGCCTGACCTGCTGTGCTTTTCCAGCACCACTCTAATCTTGACTCTAATCTCCAGCATCTGCAGTATCCATTTTCGCCTAGTCTTCAGAAGATCGCATAGTGAGTGAGGTGCCCTGATCACCTGCACAGGCTTGGGATCGCCATTTCATCCTGATGACAGATTCCTGGTGTTCCTCACTCCCCCTAATCAAAGGCAAAAAAACTTAAACATTACAAAATGATTAGGAATCATATTTCTCAAGGGTTATTTCTCATAAAACTGAGTTTCAAGTTACACCCCAGTGCATGATGGCGTGCAAAGAAAGGGTACTAATTTTGGGCTGCATTTTGGCTAATTCTGATGTCTGTTAAATTCAGTCTGTCCATGGAGGTGAAAGCAAAAGATACAGCAGCCTGCCTGCAGTATTGCTCAGCTTTTAGGAGTGTGTTGGTAATCTCCTGCTGCCAAGAGAGCTGGCGTTGACCTCTCAACAAAGAGCAGGATCAATCTGCTTCCCCTCCTCCACCCCCAGGGAGACTGATGAGGGTCACATGACCTTTCTAGACAGCAGAGAATTTGGACAGGAATATGTGGGGATGGGGGAAGGGCTGAGAACCCACAACTGGTGGTTCTGTCATTACTGGAAGTTTTCGGAACAGGCCCAGCAAAGCCCAGGAAACCGCTTGTTCTTGCGATTGTAACAACTGTTGTTATGGAATGGGTTTTTTGCTGCTGAAAGATTAGAGAGGCACTTGAAGAAAGCACAAAGACTAGTAATTAAAGGGATGAACTAATCATTTTTATATCAATGCCTAATAAAGACGATTCACAGTCATTTGGTTTACACATTGTAGTGTGTGTTAACTTGAATAATGATAAAACCTTTCTTTAAACCAGTACAGGTTATGGTTCCTTTTCATCATGGAACACACTCTGTTGCTGATCGCAGTCTCTGGTATGCAGATGATGTAATCTATGCTGCAACATCTGCACACCCATTGGTAAAACCTCCAGTTAGTCTGCAGAGGAAAGGAAAATACATTAAGATTAAACAACGTGGTTAAGATCTGCAGTCTAATACTGGTGGAATGTGCTAGCAGGTATTATGGGATGTTTAGCTGACACCCATTTTGTCAACGATTTTACAAGACCATGTGAAAGCAATGTTGAATTAATAAAAGGTTTACGGGTATAAATTTAAAAGGAAATTCAAATATCAAAGACTTATGTATTATGCATCAACAGTACGGCTTGATTTTGACACTTATGAAATATATTCTTCTTTCAAGCCTCAATTTTTCCTTCGCACTAACTTTCCCTCCCTTCACCCTTACCTTCTCTGGGGTTCGCAAGGTTTTACTCCTTTAGGCTGAATTTTTAGGCTGCTGTTTGAGGAGCCTGGAAGTAGGTCAGCCTGGGATTCCACACAGCCAGCCAGACTTCTTACCAACATCAAACCAAACCCAGGCTATTTTGCCTGAGGAGGTAATGGGAGGTCAGCAGGGTTGCTGACAACAAGTGAGTTTAAAGTCTCAGAGGCTGGCTAGAAATTTCCAGTCACCCTCCAGCGCCCCCTCCCAAGAAACAAAGGGACTGCCTTTAGATGGCCTCCAGGTGCCTCACTGGGGAGCTCATGTTAGATTTGGAGTCATCATGCCTTCTTGGCTTCAGCAGCAGTCCACCCTTTCCAGGGGTTTTCCCTCCACACAGTTGGGCTGACTACTCAGTCAATCTTTTATTTAATCATTTGATGCTGGGATGCTTTGAGAGAGAGAGAGAAAACCCTCTTTCTTGTTTCCTTGAAAAGGCAGCTGCTGTTCCTTCAGTGCCGCAGGGCCTCCTACTGGCCCTCCAGTTTTGAAAGCTTTTCCTTGGACGCTGTTCTCTGGCCATCAATTGGCCAATTTGGGGGAAGAAACAGAATCATAGAACTTTACAGCACTAAAGGAGGCCCTTCAGCCCAGCATGCCTGCACTGGTTCTATTGCCTATTGCCAAACTTCTGCCTTTTCCTCCAGATCCATGCACACCCTTTCTATCCAACTAATTATCGAATGCCCACTGTGTGACTGTTCTGTGGAGATTTCTAAGCCCTGATCGACTCTGATGTTGGAGTCCCATAGACAGTGGGAAAAATATTGTCCCTTATTATTGAATTATGGTTTAACCAGTATCTTCCCCAAGTGGCGAGTACTCAGAGGTGAATTTTAAAGAGACAAGTTACAGCATAGTGCTAGTATGATGGTGAAACCCTCCTTATTTCCACATTATGACTTTTATAAGGCCTCTTTTAGCACTCCTTCACTCTCCTGAGATTAGTGAGCGCTGGGACATGAAGACACCTGTAACTTAATACATTGCTAGGCCCTTATTTTATCCTTCTCTTCTCCTAAAGGGGCTAACACAAATGATGACTATAAAACACTGAGTGATTGTTTTCTTCCTTGGCCTAATCAATTCCAGACTACTACTCAGAAGATTAGGATGGTTTGTACCCTAGCATGGTCATTATTAGACTTTTAATTCCATTGAATTCAAATTCTACCACCTGCCGTGATGGGACTGAACCCAGATGCCCTGGATCTCTGGATTAACAGTCTAGCAGTAATACCACTAGGCCATTGCCCCCTCTCCCATTAAACGTTGGCTCTTAAAAATTACACCCCTGTATGGGATTGTGTAAGTACAAGTATTTGTAAATCAGATGTTTGTAAATGGGGGATGCCCTGAATAAGAATTAGACTGAAGTAAACTCTGTCAGATTAGACTGAGAATCACACATGGGAACTTAATGTCTAATTGTTCTGCAAAGCATGGTGTGCTAATGGTCAAGATTACGAATAAATTAATTTTATCAGCTGATACAAATAATGGGAAAGCCAGAAGGCTCTACTGAATGGAGCCATACTTACCAAGTGTGAATTATGCATTGTAAAATTTAACCCAATTTCTGTGCTGTAAGTACTATAAGCTTTGTGTTCTATTTCTAAATTATTTACAGCAGCATTAAGAAGTGTGATCTAAGTTCCATTTCGCTGCTTCAAAACATATGCTTGTACACTGTACTTACTTCATATTCTTCATACATAGCACAATCTGGATTAAGGAATGTTGGGTCTGGATTTCTCTTAAATTAAATTTTACCCACTGGATCTGAAATAGGTTCATGAAATTATTAATCCTATAATCAGACAAGATGGGGAGTAGTAAGCTCTTTTAAATGAGCCTCTGGCTAATGGCAATTAAGATATGAAAATTTATGTGATATTCAGACATGCTCAGTATTAGTTGAGACAATGTTAACTTTAAAGAAAGACTCATTATAGGATCCTTAGACATTACGTCTGGCATCTAGAGCCCAGGAACTGTTATGGCTCTGGATCTGTTCCAGTTTTGTAAACATGTGGGAATTTTATAACATGGAGGTCACAAATATAAAATAGTCAGTATTCCAGTGAGGAATTCAGGTGAAATGACTTGACCCAGATAATGGTTAGAAGTAGAAACTTGCTTCATCATTGAATAGATAATGTGAATTGCTGAGATACTTTGAGGAGAAGTGGGATGAGGATGGGGAGAATAGAAAGATGCGCTGATTGGGGTTAATAAAGTAGGGTAGGAGGCTTGTATGGAGGATAACATCCATTACAGGCCAGTTAGGCTGAATAATCTCTTTCCTTTCATAAATTGTTTTAATCAGAAAGCATACTTCAGATGAGTTAGACTGTCCTCACCAACATTTTCTGGAGTAGCACTTCACAATACCTTTTTAATGCAATATGTAGTGGAGAATCAGGATCTATTTTAGATTGTGCTCCAGTTACATAATAGTCAAGATCTTAATAATAAAATCAGAAAGTGCTGCAGAGACTCAGCAGGTCTGGCAGAATCTGTGGAGGGAGAAACAGAGTTTCGAGTCTAATATTACTCTGTGGATATCTTATGCAATCACTACTGGATGTTTGAGAAAAGCACCTGGTTCATTCTGTGAATTGCATTTCTCACGTGGATTGTTGCCCATTTTACAGTCATTCTGTTTACAGTTGTGCAGAGCAGTACATTGCTTCACATAGTCACAATTTGAACAAAGCACTCTTTGAATTCAGTGCTGTGAATTGCTCATTTTTTAAATTGAGATCAGCAGTTTCAAAAGTCCCATTTAGATTTCCTCTCTGTGCTTTTCTGTCAAGTAAAGCTAGTACTTAGTCAACTGGGGAGTGGAACTTATGGTTTATGTTCCTGTCTAGTGGTTTTACTGGTAATGTCCAGGCTTTTTTAGTGCAACTATGAAACATCAATTTGAGGAATTAACTTTTTTTTCAGATGGACAACACTGACATGAACACATTTTATTACATATTACCCATCTCTGGTTACTCTGAAGTCATCAAAATCAAAGCAGATAGTGTCTGCCTGGAATCACACATACACTATACAGGGTAGAACTTGAAGGTATCATTCCCACAAAGGCTTTAGTGGATCAAATATGTTTTTAAATGATAATCCAGCAATGTTCTGTTGCTGGGCCACAAATGACCAGATTGCTAAAATTCAGTGTCATCATTCATGTGTTGGGATTTGAACTCATGACCTTTCAGTTCTGAGTGCAGTTCCAAAACCACAAAGATATACTAACACAATCCATGCATGCTACATGGGCCACAATTCATTCCAACATACCAGTCAGCACAGTACTTCCTTCACTTGAGGGACTGTTGATGATATCCTGCATTTTCAGTCTGAGAACAATAGAATGGCGATACAGATTAGATTCCCTACAGTGTGGCAACAGGTCCTTCGGCCCAACAAGTCCACACCGACCGTCCGAAGAGCAACCCATCCAGACCCATTCCCCTACATTTACCCCTTCACCTAACACTACGGGCAATTTAGCATGGCTAGTTCACCTCACCTGCACATTTTTGGACTGTGGGAGGAAACTAGTGCACCCAGAGGAAACCCATATAGACACAAGGAGAATGTGCAAACTCCACACAGACAGCTGCCAGAGGCGGGAATTGAACCCAGGTCTCTAGCGCTGTGAGGCAGCAGTGCTAACCACTGTGCCACCGTGCTGCCCCAGGTGATAATAGCAACAACAACTTATAATTGCATTGTGCCCTTAATCCCAAGACACTTCACAGGGGAGTTATAAAACAAAATATGACATCAAGTCATATGGGGACTTATTGGTCAACCCATATTGGTCAACGAGGTGGTCTTCAAGAGCACTTCACAGGAGGAAATCAAGGCAAAGAGTCCAAGAGATGTCAGGAGAGTATTCCAGAGGACCTCAGTAACATAAGGCACTGTTACCATCGATTGAGAGGTTAACAAAGGACAAACTTGAGATACCAGTATTAGAGGTGTGTAGATATCTCAAAGGGTTAGAGACTTGAAGGAGATTGTCGAAAGAGAGAGATGAAGCTACAAAAGCACTCTCATAATTGTCCAATAAATGATAGAATTTGAATAGTTTTACTTGGCACTCAGCAAAGAGGCCACCCTAAAATCCTCTCCCTTTTCTAAAAGAACAAACTCATCTCACCTGGGAGGAAGTCATGGGGTTAGTTAACAGGGCAGCTATGGATGGATAAGTAACTCACCAAAGGATAAGTAATCCAATAACTCCATGCCATATTGCTAGCTTCTTGCTAAAGAGGCTGCAAATATCCCCAGGTGACAGTCTCTCCATTGTGCACAGCAATGCACCATTAATGCAAAAGTATGAACACAAAAATGAACAACGTGCCTTAAAATTGTCTATCATTTCAAATTCTACAAAACATTAAAAGAAGTTGCCTAGTAAGTAGAAACAAATGGAATGTTGTACCAGAGGCAGATACTGGTGAGAATCAAAGTAATTATTTGAAATATAACTGGTGATAATATGATTCATTGCAAAAACATCACTTCAATTTTTCTTTCTAAGAGTACATAAAGCTTATTTCGCACAGACCAATGAATCAACGATCACCCCATCACCATAATTTTATTATTCAAATCTCCTTCGCAAGATAAGAAACGTCTTCCTTTACAATGGATATGAAATGTATATGCAGTGGGAACTTGACTCAGATTTCTGTACAGAACAGGAAACTGTCAGTTTTGATTCCCAGGGATTTATTTAGGCATGATTGGGACTGGTGAGGAGACGCAACTGGACAATGAGAAGAGATTTGATTCTATAGCTTCAGCTTTCATAGAATCATAGATTCCCTGCAGTGATGGAACAGGCCATTTGGCCCAACAAGTCCACACCAACCTTCCAAAGAGTAACCCACTCAGACCTATTCTCCTACTCTATGAGTCTACATTTCCCCTGACTACCTCTGGAACCTATGGGCAATTTAGCATGGCCAATTCACTTGACCTGCACATCTTTGGACTGTGGGAGGAAACGGATCACCCAGAGGAAACCCATGCATACACGGTAAGAATGTGCAAACTCCACACAGACAGTTGCCCAAGGCTGGAATTGACCCTGGGCCCCTGGTGCTGTGAGGCAGTAGTGCTAACCACTGAGCCACCATGCAGCCCAAAGTTAGACAGGGAGGCTTCCTCAGAAAAGCATCTATAAACTGTAATTTCCAAAAATGGGTCATCGATGTCAGGTTACCAAAGTGAATGAAAATTCTGTCCCTTGTGCTACAGTGGATATGCTCCTGCCTGAAAATGTTCTTCATCTTCCTTTTCCTTGGATGACATGATAAACTTCCACCTCCTCTCTCCTTCAATAGGGATGGTGGTGTGGTTGTGGGGAACAGGGAGATAGGGTGTTGGGGGAGCAAGGCTGTGAGGTAGAGTTACTGGTGAAATTTCAGGGTTGAATCTACAGCCAGGGATCTTTACCCACTGGTCACACATCTTGGGTAATCATGGCAAACTGAACAAGAACTTCTGCCCATTAGTCTAATGGACAGAAACTCAAAGCCAGCCCTGCTAGGACATCAACAACTTGCATTTATATGACACCTGTAACTTGAGCACAAGATGTCACTGTCTGATAAATCCTACAATCCTCTGGTGCAGGTGATGTACATGTAAATATGTTGCTCTGATTAATAGTGTACCATTGGCAGCAAGAGCACTGCAATCCTTCAAGACGGTATATAACCGAGGGGAATTATTCACTTTGTATATATGTCCAGGACTCGAGAGTGCATGAGTCCTCAGAAGTGAAGCTGAAAATGTCGATCATGTGTCTTCCTGAAGCAGTCTGATAGAAGGTGTATAACTCACAAACCCAGCCTGTTTAGCAAATTGTAAGTGTTTTACAAACAAAATCAACATATTAGCTAGTCAACATTGACTGAATAGAGTCAAATCTCACTAAGATAAGTTGACCTGGAATTTGTGAGGAAGTTCCTTTTTTAAAAAGAAGGTAAAACATGCAGTAATTCCTGAATTCCCAATGTGGAGGGATTACATCACAAGTTTGAAAACCAGAAGTATTATCTGCATTTCACCATCTATTACTTATAAACTGTTACAAGTGGATAATTAATCTACATGGGGTCATGGTACTGACATATCATTGCTCATCTTTGCAGCAAAAACAGAGATGCATACATTCCCTACAGTATGGAAACAGACCCTTCGGCCTAACCATTCTGCACCAACCCACCCAGACCTATCTCTCTCTGACTAATGCACCTAACACTATGGACAATTTAGCGTGGCCAATTCACCTGACCTGCACATCTTTGGACTGTAGGAGGAAACTGGAGCACCAAGAGGAAACCCACACAGACAGTCACCCAAGGCTGGAATTGAACCTGGGACCCTGGTGCTGTGAGGCAGCAGCGCTAGCCACTGTGCCACCCATGTGATTTCAGAAAAAACACTGATACCGTCTGTAAAGAGAACAGACATGTTCATGCTACAGATATGGACCCTTCACCAGAATAGATTCTAATACCGCTGTAGCATCTACAGAATTTTGTTTCTAGTTCAAATTTCTCCGCACGTTGCCCTAACATATTAGGCAAATCTATTCAATGACATAAATCATCTTTCTCCCAGTATCCCCCACCTATTGTCATAATGGGGCCAGCTATGATACAACGTCCACTTAAAAGTATTGTCTATATTAATTTGAATAGTAAATAGCTGGAAGTCTTTGTTTATTAATTCTTTATTCCCAGACTTTAATAAAAACAAAAACAATCTCTTTCACATCACGACAATTCTATGTATTTTGCTTCTAGTCTGAAATCGAGCCTTTTTAAAGAAAATTATAGAAGATTTGATATTGGATCAAGTGCTGACCCACGCACTGCACAATGAGCACATTAATGCCGAGACATCAATTTACTGTGCTGGATTTCCTTGTTGCCTGGATACGTGTGGTCTATTTCAAGAGGAAAACTGTTCAGTAATTCTGGTTCTCAGTTACCACAGCTTCAGTGTTATTAACCTTGCAGTGCACACATATGAACCTTACAACCTAGGAGGAAGATTTAGCCAGAGATGGGAAGGAATGGTGATGCTAGAAAGAACTATATACACATTGTAGTAAGGTTTAGAAAATGGTGCTTACTGTACTGTGTAAAAACGCTCACGTTTTGAGCAATTTCTGGAATTTTTAGACGTCAGAACTGATGACTGTAAATGTTGCATAAATAGCTGTGACTTAACTTCAAGTAAATGTACTGATTTTATTTTTTTGTCCACTTCCTCCTATTAGGTACATTTCCTTTCTACCCTATTTAGTCCTGACTTTATTTCTCAATTCAATTTTGTTTTCTCACCGTGGGTATTTATTCGTCTCCCTCCCTCATAATGGCTGCCTTCTAAAATATTGCTCATGTATTGGAAATCGCTGCTAATTGACCACACATCCATAAAAGGCTTCCATTGATATTGGGCCTTTCATGACCTCAGGCCATCACTAAGTGCTTTACAACCAATTAAGCATTTTTGATGTGTAATCACTGTTGCAATGTCGGAAAATATGAGTGTTGAATCCTTGCTGAAATTAGTAAACTCATTACAAATTAAAGATGTATCCTGGGAGCTTTTAGTTCAATTCCATACTGGCCAACAAATTCACAAACTGGAAAGTGGAAGGCCTACAAGAGCAACTATTTTTCCCTTCCTATCTGTGTTTGGTGAAATGTTTTACCTCCATTTACCACCGCTCTTGATCAATCAGGTTGACACCAAAATCTCACTGTTTGATGAATAATAGACTTGATCTAAGCCCTACTAACCTTTAAAGGCACAGTTTAAAAATTTCAAGTTTGCTCAAATTTGCTTCCTGAGAATGCTACTCCTTGATGAAAATATTAAGTCATGAAATCACCATATAGTTTCAAAGAACTTCCAGTTATTAGACTTCATGAACTTGCCAAAAACATTTATGGGATGTGGGTATCATTGGCAAGGTCAATAGTCATTGCCGATACCGAATTGTTCTTTAGAAGGTGAAGATAAACCACCTTGTTGAATGACTGCTCTCAATGTTGTGTAGAAACATTCAGAGTCCTATTAAAAAAGTAGTTCCAGGATTTTTGACCCAGTAGCCATTTAGGAATGGTCTCAGCAGGGATATGACATAATGGTAGTATCAAGGTGTTACTAATGCAGAGGTTAATGCTTTGGGGATATGGATTAAAATGCCATCATGTCAGTTGATGGACATTAAGCTAAAATATTAACAAATAATGAAGCAAGTAATGTGAATTGCTGTAAAAGCCTTTCCAGTTCGGTAATGGCCTGCTGGGAAGGAAATCTGCCAATCTTAACTGGTCTGGTCTACTTGTGGCTCCAGACAGATGCAATGTGGTTGATGAGCAATTTGTTGGAGGCCTGGCTTCTGATGAACATAATCTGAGGGTTTTAAAAGAAATGACTAATGTAAAAGTGAATTTCAATTCCAAGCCTCCCTTTATTCGGCGCAGGTTCCATTAAATTGGAAAATGGCAAATGTAACTCTTTCATGCAAAGTCAGAAGTCAAGTGACATCAGACTACAATCTTTCAAAGCGTTGCCCTTTGTCAGATGAAGTGAGAGAGAAGCACACAGGCACAGAATTTAAAACCCTCCCAAGCTCTCTAAACCTGTTAAAATTGACACTTAGCTGATTTCAGGTAAAACTTTGTCTGCCATTTTAAAATTTCTGCAGAGGTCTGTACAACTCCATTAAAATCAGTCCGTATGAGGGAGCATTGGCTGTGTGTTGAACTCCAAAACGGCCCAGGAGTTGTTCAGTCAGCATTATTGACCGACTATCAGCATGACCTGTCTGCTCTGCATAGTCTTAGCTGCATGTACTTCAGCCCTTATCAAATCGGTGTCCTCTGTGACATGGCAGAAGCGTAAATATATGTATTGGAAATTTTATTTCCCTGAATGGCATCTATAGCAACCAAACAATAGCATTAGCCCATTTCACTCTCATTATCTTGAAATAATTGATTTTGTATCACGATTAAAGCTTGTTATAAATTTACATCCAGAGTAATAATAAAGGTCAAATTAAAGTACAGCATTCATCTCCAGGCAACAGACAGTCTGTGTTTGGTTAAACATTAGAATGTTACAGACCTTCCTGCTTGTCTTGTGGCTAAACTGTAAAGTTCAAGGTCTCCAGAAATACAAATATTGCAGGCCTTGCATTTATTTCCTCTTTAAATTTTTTTTTTCCCTTCCCAGTTTTCTTGTCAAAGCACTTCTCCCTTGCTGGACTCTGATTCTACTGATGCAGATCATACAGTTTGCC
The DNA here is from genome assembly GCF_004010195.1 of Chiloscyllium plagiosum. NCBI lineage: Eukaryota > Metazoa > Chordata > Chondrichthyes > Orectolobiformes > Hemiscylliidae > Chiloscyllium > Chiloscyllium plagiosum. Next base: position 94,589,120 of record NC_057715.1, read on the forward strand.
AGGATTCCGAATTGAAAAATCATGGAACGGTTCCTGTCGACAGGATCTCCCAAGTTTGAATAATTGATCGTCCCCCAGCCCTCAGTGTTTTAATTTGTTGTCTCTCTGAAAGTCCAATTGGAAATGACTGTGAGGTAAAAATGGACCTGATCCATGCTGTCACATTGCAATGATGAAATTTAATACTCGAGCCATCAGCAGCAGCAGCAGCTATGTCATATCCTCTGGGGAGCAAAACATGACAGATATTAAAAAAAATAACTTGGCTAATTCTGGGTGAGAAAGATTTACTGAGAAATACCCCCAAGGACAATCCAAGCAAGTCCCTCAGGGACAGAATGATGATGATTCAGACTCCCCAAAATCTCAGCATTCTTTCATACTCACTGATTTCAGCCAGGAACCTGTCAAACCTCTTTTTAAACTAGGTACACAGTGAATTTGAACACAATAGCATGCAGGTAACCTGTTACCAAGTTTAATAACCCTCTGTGACCAAAGAAATTCCTGATATCTAATCTAGTTTGCCACTCACTCAACTTACATACAGGTATTCCTGATTGTGCCTTTAGTTATCTAATGCCAAAGTTGAAAATCACACAACACCAGGTTATAGTCCAACAGGTTTATTTAGAAGCACTAGCTTTCAGAGCGCTGCTCCTTCATCAGTTGCTTATATAACCTCCTCATGAAAGAGCAGTGGTCCGAAAGCTTGTACTTCCAAATTTCCCCAAATATTTGAATTGGCAGTAGTACTATATGATAATCTTGCTTCTTAAATATATACTAATTTTATTTCTTCACCATTTTTCTGTAGAAGGCAATGGCTTATGCTGACAACTTTTCAGTACCTCACCAAGATATCATATGTTATTTGGAAGCAAGAAAAGCAAATGCTAATTTGGCCCCCATGCAAAACCGTCCTAACATGGCTATGTAACAAACAGCAGAAAGCAGGACTGGCTTTTACTTTTCTCTTGATGCACTCTTACGACATCTTTAGCAGAGGTAATGATAATGGAGTAAAGAGCTCAGATGAATTCTAGATTACACAAAACCAGGTTATAGTCCAATAGGTTTATTTGGAAACACTAGCATGGTGTGCTTCCAATTAAACCTGTTGGACTATAACCTGGTGTTGTGTGATTTTTAACTTTGTCCAACCCAGTCCAACACTAGCTCCTCCACATCATTATCCAGTGCCCACACTGACACAATTTAGTTGTTTCATAGTTTTAAATACCCCTGTCATATCCCCACACTTTTCCGAAGTGAGAAGACACAACTCCCGAAGGTAACTGAGAGCTTGTAAACTCTCAATGTAGTGTGAATATAGTGACCCTGCTCTGAAACCAATGGATCAGCTGACTTTGTGAAGCACCACAAAGGAATTTAAACAGGGCACCTACAGGTGGGAAACAGGAGGGTGCAACTGTACGTTAGAGTGTTGCACCTTCTGTGGTGCTCTGGCCTATTTCGCGATTTTATTGTTGGCCAGGGAGCTATTAAATAGGTTATCAAACTGAGGCCCCACAGTGGGCAATAAATGTCCCATTTATCGGCATCCACCCCACTGTCATTGTTCTGATGTAGGGTGGGGAGAGGCCTGAGGCCAACTTGTGGCAAAGTAGGCTAGCCAGTGATGTGGTATGGGGGTACAGGTGGTACCTCGTTCCCAGAATCCCTATGCCATTAAAGGGCTTTACCCCCTACCCTCACTCCAGCCCCACCGGGTTTAACCTCCCCATGTCCACCTTCCCCACCCCCCATCAGATTTCCTCACCAGGGCCTGTTAGCCTGGCCACCACCTCTGATTGGCTCCCGTGGGTGGTTGGTACTCTGGGAAAGGGAGCTTGATCTCCTGGAGATGAACAGATGTCATACTCATTAAAGTGACGTCACATGAAAAGTTAAAGCAGGGTGATCCGGCCAAAGGTAGGTGGCCTTGCACTCAAAATGTACTCTGGCCTGTGGGGGTCCCAACTCCAGCATGCAATCCAGGATCACTGATCTTCAGGAACCTGCGACCGGAGGGCGATTTCCTGTGCAATTAGCAGCGCCACCATTTCAGCTAATCCTTTCCTTCATTAACTCCAAACTGTTGCAAACAAATGTACAGCCTGACCTCTGCTCTGGCTGATATGATCTAACTCAGGCCAGACTGGGACTCAAATCTGGGCTCTTTCTGTTCCACGTAGATCCACAGAGTCAAAAGGATTGATCAGTGTTTACACTGGCCAATAGAATAGATTGGAATTTTACTTGAACTTGTAGTTCTGGTTGAGATCTGTGCACTTTGTGGAGTTAAAGGGTGGGGGGAAGGGGGTGGGTAGGTAGAGGTGGAGAGTCTTAACCAGCTCAGGAAGGTTAGCATGAGGAGAATAACCCCAAACACAACCTACTGTGAAAGATTATGTATTTTATTTGAATTGTGGTAGCTTTGGCTGTCTGAGAAACACACCAGGAGAGACAGCTTCTGAAGTTTACTACCTGAAGAAAGAACTGTTCCTTACATTTAAACAATAATTGTTTCCATTTCCATTATTTAGAGCTCAGAAACCCTGCAGCTGAAGAGAGATGGAGGAGCTGGATCCACCAGGATACTGTGTTTTCAAGTAAAAACGCAGCATGCTGGAGAAACTCAAGCAACAAGAGGAGTCTCTCTGCCCTTTAAGCCTGATCCACCATTCAATAAGATCTGATTTTAACCTCTACTCTATATTCCTGCAAGCCCCAATAATCTTTCATCCTCTTACTAATCTAGAATCTAGCTCCCTCAAAACTAACTAAAGATTCTGCATCACTAGTGAGTTTTGAGAAGGTTTTTATTTAGAATCCCAAGAGTGCGGAAATAGGGCCTTTGGCCCAGCAAGTCCATACTGACCCTCCAAAGTGTAACCCACCCAGACCCATTCCCCTATTACTCTACATTTATGCCTGACTAATGCACCTAACCTACACATCCCTGTACACTCTGGGCAACTTAAAATAGCCAATTCACCTGACCTGCACATCTTTGGATTGTGGGAGGAAACCCACGCAGACACGGGGAGAATGTGTAAACTCAACACAGACAGTTGCCCAAGGCTGGAATCGAACCCAGGTCCCTGGCATTGTGAGGCATCAGTGCAAACCACTGAGCCACTGTGCTGCCCCAAAGTTTGTAGCTCAGGTTAACATTTTGGATGTAGGTTTACTCGCTAAGCTGGAAGGTTTTTTTTCAGATGTTTTGTCACCATACTAGGTAACATCATCAGTGAGTCTCTGGAGAAGCACGGGTGGCATGGCCCGCTTTCTATTTATGTGTTTAGGTTAACTTTCCAGTTGAGGTAATCCAGGCATCACTGCCTTTTTGAGGAAGGGAATTCCCAAGACTCACAACTCTCAGAGATATTTATTTTCATCTCTGCCTTAAATTGGTACCTTCTTCTTTTTAAACTATGACCCAGAAGAGGAAACCACCTTTCTGCATCTAACTGATCAAGTTCCCTCAGGAGTTTTATGTTTCAATTAAGTCACCTCTGACTCCTCTAAACTCGAGAGGATAAATTTGTGGGTGGCACGGTGGCACAGTGGTTAGCACTGCTGCCTCACAGCGCCAGATCAAGTTCCCTCAGGAGTTTTATGTTTCAATTAAGTCACCTCTGACTCCTCTAAACTCGAGAGGATAAATGCCTGCCCTGTCCCACTTCTCCTCGAAAGGAAGCCTGCTAATTCCAGGTATTGGTCTTCTAGACCTTCTTTGAACTGCTTCCAATGCATTAACATCCTTCTGTAAGTGCAGTGCAGTACAGTAAACAGTACACCAGTTTGGCCTACGACCCCTGTCTAAAACCTGGAGTGAGAATCAATATCCTTTGACAATTATGGACACTTCAATAAAATTTTGGCAGGCAGTGGCTTTGGGGAATATTACAGTAAAAATAGAACAGCGATTCAATATTTTACAAGATATGCTTACCCAAAGAAATACAATCAGAGAAGGGTTCAAATGTTACATCAGAAGTATTCCGAGTAATAACTAGTTTGAGAATAAAACTATTTACATATTCAGCTTATTATCCACAATTACAAGGAGTATTATAAAGGTGGCATCAAACTTTAAAGGGTACAATTAGAGGGCATCGTCAGGAATGCATAATTATTGGGATAAAGGAATTGCATTGTTACTGTTTACCTTTAGGGATACCCTTAATGAGTCCACAGGACTTTTGAACTGATATATGGACATGAGGTGAGAGGATCCCTTCAACTAATTAAAGAAAAACTTCAAACCAAAGCTCAGAGAAAATATTTGCAACTTTCATGGGAAATATCCAAAAACAACGAAAGCTTATAAACAGGCAATAAAGCATTTGAAAATGCTCATGAAAGGCGAAAATCAGTGCAGGGAAAAAAATGTCCAAGCTTGGTGAAGACAAAGTGTTAGTATTGTTTCCTGTCTCTGCAGAACAATTAAAGTCAAGTCTCACTGGATCTTATCAAATCAAAATGAAATACCAAAATGAAATTATCAAAACAGAATTAAAATGATGTGAATTATCTGGTGAGTACTCCAGTCAGGACAAAAACCAATGAATGTATCATGTTAATATATGATCAAACAATGTTGCAATGCCACGACAGGAAAGGTAATCAGAACATAAGTGTATTTATAGTGGTGAAAGAAAATGGAGTGAAATAAAAATATCAGAACAATTTGAAAGTGAATCAAAATTTGAAAATTCAGAAGTTGTCTCTCCAGTAATCAGACTAGTTAACATGGCAGTGCTAAAAACATGAGATGGAATATTTCTGAGAAAATTATTGGAGGTGACTTACAGAAGATATAAGACTCTTAAATTGATTTGTGTAATTAGGTTAAGAAAAACATGGCAATACATAATGCAAACTTAGGGAATGGTTTGCCCATAAACTAACATTGTTCCAGATTTAACTCAGTGAACTGATGGAGTACAACGTAGGAAAGTGTGAGGTTGTGCATTTCGGTAGGAAGAATAGAGGCATGGACTATTTTCTAAATATGGAGAAAATTCAGAAGTCTGAAGTGCCAAGAGACTTGGGAGTCCTGGTCCAGGATTCTGTCAAGGTAGACTTGCAGGTTGAGTCAGTAGTTAGGAAGGCAAATGCAATGATGGCAATTATTTTGAGAACACTTGAACATAAAAGCAGGGATGTACTTCTAAGTCTTTATATAGCTCTGGTCAGACCACATTTGGAGTATTGTGTGTAGTTTTGGGCCCCATATCTCAGGAAGAAGGTACTGGCCTTGGACCGTGTTCAGAGGAGATTCATGAGAATGGTCCCAGGAATGAAAAGCTTAACATATGAGGAACATTTCAGGATTCTGGGTCTGTATAATTGAAACTTACAGAATACTGAATGGCCTGGACAGAGTGGATGTTGGGAAGATGTTTCCATTGGTAGGATAGACTAGGACCCAAGGGCATAGCCTTAGAATAAAGGGAAGACCTTTTAGAATATGAGATAAGGAGAAACTCCTTTAGCCAGAGAGTGGTGAATCTATGGAATTCATTGCCTCAGAAGGCTGTGGAGGCCAGGTCATTGAGTATATTTAAGACTGTATATTTAATTCCATGGGCAAGTGACATCAGAGGGTAAGTGAATTCACCTGATGTGTTATTCAGCCCAATAGAGCGATTGCTGCATGTGTCCCTCTGAGTCAGGGAAAGAGAAAAGGCCAACAAATATTCCTGAATTACCCACCTGCATGTGACACTTTGGTGGGAACACTGCTATTCACATTTACTGGCAAGCCTGAGTTAATAGCAATCTAAAGTTGTTCCATCCATATCTTAATATGAAGCAATAGAAGTAATCTGGTTTTGCTTTTGAAAGCAAGGAAAGCAGCGGACCTTAAGTTGCAAAAATTCAAGTTCCTCTTGATAGGATGAGGGTGTGTAATTAAGATTTTAGAACTTCACAAGCAGGCAGGCCAAGTTTCCCAAAGGCCATTGTCAGAAAGCCCTTTTGTATGTATTTGGATCTCATGAATGCACATTAAAAGGCCAGCATACCAGCATCAAGTTCCCCTTCCGAATGAATTTCTCCAAGAACGTCTCCAGCAATATGGCTATATTTAAGAAGAAAGCAGCAAGAAGGTACTGCACTCGTTAGTTTTCAGAGTGCATTGCTCAGAATGCTCATCCTCTTTGGAAAACAGTTACCAAACAGGGGCATGATTGAGAATGGGCTTGGGTCAAGAAGGCTGGCCATCTGTCTGGGGAAGTGGGGTAGGGGGTGGGTGGGTGCGAGAAATGAAGCAGATTGGCCAAGGAAGTGTGAAAGGGTCAGAATGTTTAGCTGACAGCATGGAGAGCCTGAGTGATGTTCTTGGATTGCACTGAGTGAATGTCCATCTGAGTGCTCTTTAAGTTGGTGTCAGGACCCTCTGATTCTGAAAGGTGATGCCTGGGAGTCAACTGCCTGCCATTCAGCAAATTATTCCACATCCATATTCACTGAGAACTATATAACTGCATGAGTAAAACCAAACTGACACTCATTTTCACAGCTCACACTGAATCTCGACTGCAGACCACAAGATTCTCACCACTCGGTGAAGCAATTCTGAAAACTAGGGATATCAGAGTAACTAGGTATATCAGAGCAACTGGGGATATCAGAATAACTGGGTATATCAGAGTAACTGGGAATGTCAGAGCAATAGCAAATGCAGCAAACTCAGGCCTGGAAGGGCACATACCTGGGACAGATGCTGCCCAGTTTCTGTCTTTTAATTTGTCTCTCCTCATGCATCCACAGCTTCTCCTCCTCTCGACCCTGGAAGGCAACATGAGTTCCCAAAAAAACCCCTCATCCTACAATGCAGCAGCTGTTTCAAGCAAGGGAGATGAAGAGTCATCGAGGCTCGAAACATTAGCTTGCTTTATCTCCATGGATGCTGCCTGACTCACTGTGGTCGCCAGCATTTTTTGATTTCAGTACAGAATTCCTGAAATGGTAGGTGCAGATGGGTAGGGAAACAAAGGAACCATTCAGAGTAGAACGTGGTGTCATGATGACAGAGGAACCTTGAAGTATTTATTTTTAATTCTTAATTACATGCACTTTTAAAAAAAATAAATCATACATCCAAAAAGTGTATTGGATTTGAGTTCAGTTGTTGCGTAGAGAGACAGAGCGACCCTGGGCTATTACACTTGATGAGATGCAAAAGAAATTTCAAAACAATGGACTTAAAAGGGAAAAGAGCACTACAAACTGCTCTGTAATCTCCTGGGAGTTACCTCAGACTGTAAACATAATAGGAGAAAAGACAGCAGTCTGGGAAAGATGTATGTTTTGTATCTTCTGCTTTTAAAAATATACAAACACAGGCATTAAAAGTCACCTTGTGAGCCAGTGGAAGAAGCTGGGCACTCAGGAAGAGGACTCATGTACTAGTTAGGGTTCAAGTGCTTGTGAGCTGTGAAGATCACAGATAAAGAACCATTCACTGTTCACCAGTGCATTTACGGTTAAGAACACTCTGAATGAGTGCTGGGAGTCTGCTCGCCAGTGCTGTCTACCAGAAACTGTCAAAAGAAAACAGGATAACAGCATTTCAACTAAGTTGCAAAGGAATTCTGAAATTGATTGCTCAACTCTCAAATCCACTATTTAATTTCTCAACTGATCAGTATTTCTTTTAATTTTTATCTTTTTCTTTTGGAAGCATGTCTCATTTCTAATCTGTGCATGTGTGTGTTTCAATCCTTTTTCTTCTTGCACTTCGTAATGAATAAACACAGTCTTTGTTAACTCAAAGATACCTCGCCAACTTGACTCCATTCAAAACATCATTTTATTTGTTCTGGGTGAACATTATCCACAAAGTGATGTCAATAGTAGTCATGATTTGGAGATGCTGGTATTGGACTGGGGGTACAAAGTTAAAAATCACACAGTGCCAGGTTATAGTCCAACAGGTTTAATTGGCAGAGCGGGGCTCCGAAAGCAAGTGCTTCCAATTAAACCTGTTGGACTATAACCTGGTGTTGTGTGATTTTTAACATTATCCCCAAAGGAGGTGACTCCTTTGTGAGTTAACCTTGTTGTAACCAATTGAGGCATTAGGTGAATAATGAAGGGAAGCCAGTTCACCCCTCCTCACCTGGGAGCCGTCAGGAATCATGATAAGTTGGTGAACTTTGCTTGGGAACTAGTTGGGACATTACAAATGTATCAAATGACAATAGTTAAAACTCAACACTTACACATCGCTTGCAATACATCAATGTCAACACTGAGATTTGTGGATTTTTTTAGGTAAATGGGATCTGGAAGAAACCCAAGTTATCTGAATTGAGATACCAATGAAACAAGACTTAATGGGATGAGAGATTGTGTAGGTGGGCTGAATAGACTATTTTATTTCCTACTGGGCCAATGAGAAGTGTGTGGCAGGAAATTTCCTTCCTTGTAAACAGTTTTTGAAGCTTCACTGAGGACCTATTCACTCCAAGAACTGAAATTGCCCTCGCTCTGTGTTTCCTGTAAGGAATCCATTCCATTTTCCCATTTCTCTCTCTCCATTGCACCCGTTCTGATGATGCCACCTGCTTTAGGGGTATTTTAAATATGGCACTCCTTTTCCCTGAACTGAGGACTCGCCCTCCCTTTAAACAAACCCTGCCCCTTCATTGACAGGGCTGTCAGCCATGTCTAAAGCATTTCTCGCACTCCTGCCCTCCCTCCTAAAACAACAATAGGATATCCCTCATTGTTCTGAAGAAGGGTCACTGAACCTGAAACGTTAATTTTGCCTTTCTCTCCACAGCTGGTGCCAGACCTGCTAAGTTTTTCCAGCAATTTCTGTTTTCATGTCTGATTTCCAGCATCCACAGTTCTTTTAGCTTTTTTGTTTTATCCACTCCACCAGCCTCCACATTCAAGCGATTCTCCTCTGCCATTTCTGCCACCACCGGCTGTGTGCTGTCATTAATCACATTTCCCCTCCCCAGTCAGCAGTAAGCCAGGACCATTTGCCACCCCCCATCCAACTTCCCCCCCCATCCACCTACTCCATCATTACTCTTAACACTTCATCACCTACCACCCCAATGCACTACCCAAGTAATGATAAAACATGCAGAGGAATATAGATAGGACAAGCGAGTAGGCAAAGGTCTGGCAGATAGAGAACAATGTTGGTAAATGTGAGGTCATTCACTTTGGTAGAAATAACAGGACTATTATTTAAATGGTGATAAATTGCAACATGCTGCTGTGCTGAGGGACCTGGGTATCCTTGTGCATGAATCATGAAGAGTTGGTTTGCAGGTGCAGCAGGTAATTGAGAAGGCAAATGGAATATGGTCCTTCCTTCCAAGAGAGATGGAGTTTAAAAATAAGGAGGTTATACTCCAGCCGTGTAGGGTGCTGTGGAGGCCACACCTCAAATACTGTGTACAGATTTGGTCTACTTACTTGAGAAAGGATATACTGACACTGGAGGGGATGCAGAGGAGGCTCACTAGGTTGGTTCCAGAGTTGAGAGGGCTGGCTAGTGAGGAGAGATTGAGTAGACTGGGACAATACACATTGCAATTTAGAAGAATGAGGGGGGATCATATAGAAACCTATAAAATTATGAAGGGAATAGATAAGATAGAAGCAACGAGGTTGTTTCCACTGGTGGGTGAAACTAGAACTAAGGGGCATAGCGTCAAAATAAGGGGGAAGCAGATTTAGGACCGAGTTAAGGAGGAATTTCTTCACCCAAAGAGTTGTGAATCTGTGGGATTCCCTGCCCAGTGAAGCAGTTGAGGCTACCACATTGAATATTTTTAAGGCAAATTTGGATAGAATTTTGAGCATTAAAGAGAATTAAGGGTTATGGAGAGTGGTGGGTAAGTAGAACTGAGTTCATGAAAAGATCAGTCATGTTCTTATTGAATGGGGGAAGAGGCTCGACAGGCCAGGTGGCCTATTCCTGTTACTATTTTTTATGTTCTTATGTCGCATTTGCCCTACAACCTCCTCCCTGTCACTGCCCAAAAATTACATTCCAGTTGAAACAGCAGTTTACAGGGGTACTTCTACATTTTTCAACCCAGTTGACTTTATTCACTGCTCAAAATCAGTTTCCATTATATTGGTGAGCCTGAATGCAGACTATGTGACTGTCTTGTGGAATACCTCCATTCTGTGTGTAGGCATGATTCTGACATTCCATTTGCTTGCTATTTCAATAAACCATCTTGCTCTCATGCTCACTTTTCTGTTTTAGTTCTGCTGTAATGTTATACTAAAGCTCAACACTAGCTGGAAGAACAGTGACTGAGTTGTCACTCAGTTACCTTGTGCCCTTCAGAACTCAACATTGTGTTTGACAATTTCAGACAAGGAGAGTTTTTCTCCATTTGATTGGACAACCTCCCTGTCCAGCCTCCTAGTGTCTTGTTTGAAGGGGTTTGCTCTTAGCAGACATATTTTTGACTATTTAGACCTACCATGATCAATTATTCCTCATCTATAACTCTCCTCTCCTACCTTTGCCTTTTTCCTGGGCATTCTCCTCATCTGTTCTCCTCCTCAATTGTCAACAGCATGAAGAAAACTTTATATTCCAGCCCTCTTCAGATTGGGAGATGAAACATATTGACTCACAACATTACCTCTGTCTTGCTGCCAGAGCTGCTGAATTTCTCCAGTACTTTTAGTTTTTAATTCCAAATCTCCAGCGTCTTCAATGACTTTGCCTTATGGATACGTGCCTCCTACGCCTGGGAAAATAGGCCTGGAGGCTGCTGTTACCTGGAAAATGTTTGGAAAACTGAGCCTCAGCCATTTGATCGAGTCCCAGCTGACTTTTTGCAGCAGCCTGAAGTTAATGAACTGCTGCAGGGCTCCAGGGTTTAGCAGCCAGTCCTCCTGCATGGCAAAGGTTGCTGTTCGAATGACAGCAGCAGCAGCAGCAGAAAGTGAACCCTCTTATGCCATCCTTCACATTACTGACAGAACGCCATGGTGGGGAGGAAGTGATGGGTATTCCACTCCCATCTGCCTCCACATCCATCTTCCCTCCTAATTTATCCCCACCCGCAGCTCCCAGCCTACTCCTGTAGGCCACATAGGATTCAGTCTAGAGAGTGTACTGCATTCTGTGTACATTCATAGTTTGGAAGTAAGTGGGTGAACCTCTATTCCCACTGTACTCACTGCACGTGTATAACTGGATGCATAGGAAAGCAAAATCCCTCCTTTAATTGCTGTGTGAGCATGTTCCAGATAAAATTGTTCAACTATAAATTATGGTAGACTAGAGGACACAGACAGCAGTACTTAAGAACGTAAGAATGGTATTGGGGGCAAAGTACTGACTTGGATGGAAAATTGGTTGGCTGATAGGAAACAAAGAGTAGTAAAAGACGGCACCCTTTCGGAATGGCAGGCGGTGACCAGTGGGGTATCGCAGGGATCAGTGCTGGGACCGCAGCTTTTTACAATATATAAATTTTATAGAAGATGGTATTAATAGTAACATTAGCAAATTTGCTGATGATACAAAGCTGGGTGGCAGGGTGAAATGTGAGGAGGATGTTAGGAGATTACAGGGTGACCTGGACAGGTTAGGTGAGTGGACAGATGCATGGCAGATGCAGTTTAATGTGGATAAATGTATGGTTATCCACCTTGGTGGCCAGAACAGGAAGGCAGATTACTACCTAAGTGGAGTCAAGTTAGGTAAAGGGGCAGTACAAAGAGATCTGGGTGTTCTTGCACACCAGTCAATGAAGCTGAAAATGTGTTGCTGGAAAAGTGCAGCAGGTCACGCAGCATCCAAGGAACAGGAGAATCGACGTATAAGATTATTAAAGGATTGGACACTCTGGAGGCAGGAAACATGTTTCCGCTGATGGGTGAGTGCCGAACCAGAGGACACAGCTTAAAAATAAGGGGTAGGCCATTTAGGGCAGAGATGAGGAGAAACGTCTTCACCCAGAGAGTGGTGGCTGTGTGGAATGCTTTGCCCCAGAAGGCAGTGGAGGTCCAGTCTCTGGATTTGTTTAAGAAAGAGTTGGATAGAGCTCTCAAGGATAGTGGAATCAAGGGTTATGGAGATAAGGCAGGAACAGGATACTGAGTGAGGATGATCAGCCATGCTCATATTGAATGGTGATGCAGGCTCGAAGGGCAGAATGGTCTACTCCTGCACCTATTGTCTATTGTCTATTGAACTAGGAATAGGAATACAATTATGGCTGATCTCAATCCTGGCCTCAACCCCACTTTCCTGTTGACTCCCTACAGCCACTCAACTCATTGGCTCAGTGGTTAGCATTGCTGTCTCATGGTGCAAGGGACCTGGGTTCAATTCCAGCCTTGGGTAATTGCCTGTGTAGAGTTTTCACTTTAATCATATGTCTGCATGGGGGTGCTCTGGTTTCCTCTCACCATCCAAAGATGTGCAGGTTAGGTAGACTGGCCATGTTAAATTGCCTGTAATGTGCAGCTAGGTGGATTAGCCATGGGAAATGCAGGGTTACAGGGATAAGGTGGGTCACTCTTTAGAGGGTTTGTATGGACTGGATGGCCTGTTTCCACAATGTAGGGATTCTATGATCATAACTAATTAAACATCTGTCTATCTCCTCCTTAAATTTACTCAAAGTTCTGGCATCACCACAATGTATGATAATGAATTCAACACATTCACAACCCTTTGAGAGAAACAATTTCTCTTCTGTTTGAAATCTGCTAACCCTGATCCAAAACTATGACCTCAGAGAGTCATAGATATGTACAGCACGGAAATAGACCCTTTGGTCCAACTTGTCCGTGCCGACCAGATACCCTAACGTAATCTAGTCCCATTTGACAACACTTGGCCTATATCCTTCTAAACCCTTCCTATTCATATACCCATCCAGATGCCTTTTATATTTTTTAATTATACCAGCCTCCACCATTTCCTCCGGCAGCTCATTCCATACCACTCGCTTCATGAAAAAGTTGCCCCTTTGGTCCCTTTTATATCTTTCTCCTTTCACTCTAAACCTATGCCCTCTAGTTCTGGACTCCCCCCACCCCAGAGAAAAGACTTTGTCTATTTATCCTATCCATGTCCCTCGTGATTTTATAAACCTCTATGAGTTCATCCCTCAGCCTCCAACACTCCAGGGAAAACTGCCCCGGCCTATTCAGCCTCTTCCTATAGCTCAAATCCTTCAACCCTGGCAACATCCTTATAAATCTTTTCTGAACCATTTCAAGATTCACAGCAACCTTCTGATAGGAAGGAGACCAGAATTGCATGCAGTATCCCAAAAGCGGCCTTACCACTTTTGTACCTGTACAGCTGCAATATTACCTCCCAATTCCTGTACTCAATGCTCTGACCAACAAAGGAAAGCATACTAAACATCTTCTTCACTATCCTATGTACCTGCGACTCTACTTTTAGTGAACTATGAATGTGTACTCCAAGGTCTGTTTGTTCAGCAACATTCCCCAGGACCTTACAATTGAGTGCATAGGCCCTGCTCTAATTTACTTTTCCAAAATGAAGCACCTCGCATTTAACTAAATTAAACTCCATCTGCCATTCCTCAGCCCATTCTTTCTAGATGGAAACATTCTCTCTACTTCACATTAGTATCTTTTTTAGTATCTTTAGTATCTTATATGCCTCAATTAGGTCTCCTCTCAGTCTTCTAAGTCCTAGAGAGTATAGGCCCGAACAGCTCAACCACTGTCTGTGAGACAAACTCCTCATCTCTCGAATCAAACTAGTTAACATAATATAGAATAAATCAGGGAAGCCATTCGAGGTTAAATCAGAGTTTCAACTCTTACAACTGAGCAAACGAGAGTCATTTTATTTAATTTTGCATTTCTTAATAATAATTTTCAAATTAGTTTGATATCATTTAGCTTTGTTAATCCAAAGCTGTATTCATTCTTGCCTTGATAATAGCAGTAATTAAGTTTGCAGCCATTGTGCTGAATCATTGTATTTGAGCTGAGTATTAACCTGTAAGTTGTTGACAGGGCTGCAGTTATTGCTTAAAGGATCATCAACTGATGACACAGCGCCAGGCTTGTCAATTATTACAAACAAACTCATTCACCTGCATTCACATGGGGAGATTATTTTCCACCAACCCTGAGGTTGTTAAGGCAAACCTGCAAAAAAGGAGAATGCACAATAATAAGTAAGGTAATAATTAATACCCATTCCATATAGTTGCACATTCTGAACACTGTACACTGCATACAACAGGAAGTCAGACAGTACTGAGTCCAGACCAAATATCAGTGTTCCTTTCAGTTCAGAAGATACTTGTTGATGAAAAAGAATGTTTGTCCCAATTGAATACATCCATCCACTACTCTCCTTAACACTGCATCTAAATGTTTCTTAAATTATCACATTTTTTTAATCACTAACTTCAGCTTCCAACTCATTTAACATACTGTCAAGAACCCAAGTGCTGACATATTTTCAAGGTCCCGATATCCTAAGGAAAGGATATACTTTAGAAGGAAAGTACCATATTCCCAAAGAAGTCAGTGATCATCAGGGAAATTTATTCATATGCAACAACACACTTGATTTGCCTTTTGCTTTCCCATCTGAAATGGAATTATTTAGCAGTGGAATATGAAGGTAACTTGGCTAGGGATGTCCACTTTTGCATCTCTACTGCTGCACTGCCCAGCTGGATCTACCTCTGTTTCCATCATAGGCAAGCACACTGCCAGAGCCCAGACTGCTCTGTGATTTGGTGAACTGCTGCTACCAATATTAACACTAGAGTCTGCCAAGAGAATGGTGGTGGTGTATACCACAGCAGCAGAAGGAAGATCCGCTCAGGAGAATATTAGAGGCAACAGGTCTGTTGGAGGACTCATCTCACACTCTTATATGCCTGATGCTGAAGAAAGGTCATCAGGTTGAAATGCCAACATTGTTTCTCTTTACAGAGTCATCCTGACATGCAGTATTTTTCCAGCCGCTTTTGTTTTATTTCAGATTTCCTGCATCTACAGTATTTTGCTTCTGTTTCAGCCCTTTTAGAGGTTGCTTGGCTCATGAAGAACTTTGTCAAATATTAATAAAGACAGTCATCTGGACTCCTATCCATTTATCCATGCTGCGTCTTCCTTTTGCTGCTGCACAGCCAGCTAATTTCTGACTTGTAGCAGTGAGTTTCTGGAGGACTGAGGTAGCAGGTCAGAGTCCAACTTTGACACTGTCAGAAGTAGCTGAGTTGCTTCTGCAGAGAGCTGGAACAGACACAACAGATTGAACAGTCTCTTCCTGTGCTGTACACATTATTTGATTTTAAAAGTGAAATCAAATTCAGAAGTGGAGGAAAATTCAGAAGTGTCTTGATTGTGAGCATCCTGTAAGGTTGAGAACTCCAGTGAGCACTTATACCTGATTAACCTGATGCAACCTGCACTGTAAAGTCGAGCACGAGGACGTCAGGATTAGACAGGATTGGTTCGGTTTTTATGGCTGAACACATTGTTTGCATAATTGGGCAAGAAATTAATTGGCATTGTTCCCACTCTGCTGGTTTTATTGCACTATAAGCACAGTGAAAGTCCTGTCTACACATGTAAGTTGGAACGTGTTCAGCTCTGAACAATTTCCCAGACTCTGTCTGGATGCTTAGTTGGCTAGATCAGATATTGGAGGCCTGCAGGAGCACATAAACTATTCCCAGTACTTCAAGAGACAAAGAGATAAAATTTGGAAGTATCAGGATGAGTAAGTGGATTCGACGTTTCGGGCATGAGCCCTTCTTCATTCCTGAAGAAGGGCTCATGCTTGAAACATCGATTCTCCTGCTCCTTAGATGCTGCCTGACCTGCTGCGCTTTTCCAGTAACACATTTTCAGCTCTGATCTCCAGCATCTGCAGTCCTCACTTTCTCCTGAGTAAGTGGATTGCCAGGTTTCGGAAAAAAACTAGTACTTAAGTAAAATTAAGGGTCAGCCTTGAGGGACACAATGCCACAGTGGTATTGTCACTGGGTTAGTAACTTCAGGAACCCAGGTAATGCTCCGGGAACTTGGGCTCAAATCCACATGATATCAAGAAATGACTGAAGATGCTGGTTACTGCAACAGCTGTAGGCCCTGTTGACATTCCAACAATAGTAATGAAGACTCATGCTCCAGAATTTGCAGTGATCCCAGCCAAGCTGTTCCAGTATAGCCATCACATTTTCATCTACTCCACAATGTGGAAAATTGCATGTTTTGTACACAAGAAGCAGGATAAATCCAATCAATTAACACCCTAACAGTCTACTCTCCAGCATCAGTAAACTAATGGGAAGGATCATCACACGTGCTACAAGCAGTATTTGCTTAACAATAAGCTGCTCTGTTTGGGTTTTTCCAGGGTCACTCAACTCATGACCTCATTACAACCTTAGTTCAAACATTGACAAAAGTGCTGAATTCCAATGGTGAGGTCTAGCAAAGCCAGAATCAATGGAAATTCATTGGGCTCGTACCAAACATAAACAAAAGGGATTGTTGGATCTCAGTCTTCTCAGCTCCAGGACATCAGTGTAGGAGTTCCTCAGGATAGACCCTTGACCCAACTATCTTCAGTTGTTTCACCAATGACCTTGTCTCCATCATAAAATTAACCTGTTTTATTGGCCCCACATTTACAGTCAGCCTTTCCATCACCAGAGCTCAGTAGCCACAGAGCGTACTTTACACAAAATGCACTGCAGAAATTCCCCCAAAGCTCCTTAGTCAGCACCTTCCAAGCCCACAACCACTACTGTCTAGAAGGACAAGGGCAGTAGGTACATGGGAACACCATCATCTGCAAGCTCTGCTCCAAATCACTCCCCATCCTGACTTGGAAATATATTGCTGTTCCTTCAGTGTCGCTTGGTCAAAATCCTGGAATAATCTCCCTAACACCATTGGGGGTTTACCTTCGCCACATGGGCTGCAATAGCTCATGAACACAGCTCACTACCAACAAGGATGGGTAATAAATGCTGTTGCAGCCAGTTAATTCCTAAACCCATGAATGAAAACAAAACTGTTATCGAACTTCCAGAAAATGTAATCTAGGCTGACAGTTCATGCCTTTGACAATTATATACAGGATATGGGGGATAAGTTTCCCCCTCTGGTAAGTAGTGAGTATTGGCAAGAAGGATTGGGAAGATACAGAGAGAATGAAAACTCATGGCTAAATTTTACCAAAACTCAGTTTAGTATCAATTTGAGGGAGTTTCATGGAGAGTTTCTCTTTGTGAGCTCGTGTAAGTTATCTTGCGCGATTCTTCACTGTGTCCCATATTTAGTATGCAGCATGCCTTAACGGTGCTGCACTAACGCTACTGTCTTTTCACCAGTGATGGAAGTGCTCACTACTCTGGGGAACGACCAGGATTTTCAGTATCGGGTAACGATGTCTAAAACCCAACTGTATCCAGGCAGTGTTCCTGCTAATTTTATTTTTCTATTGCATGGACCTCCAAGATCTGTATGTGACAGTGACTTCCAGAACCAGATATTGATGCTGCAAATGGTGTGGACATGCTGATTGCATTCATAAATGTGTAGTTATCTTATACTGTCACCTTTCTGATTGCTTGCCATTGTAACTGCAGCGACAAGAATCAAGCTGCAGACCCTCCCTTTCCTGAGTACCATACCATGTTCAAACCCTGTCTAAGGCTTTTCCAAAACCCAGTGCAGTTGACCATTTTATCATTGCCCAATGTGGGAACATCACATGTTGGAAAGCCTTCAAACAGCTCAAAGCAAAGAAATAAAATAACAAATTTTTAAAAAAAGGTACATTTACTTCTGGGGCTAAAGAAGGGTTGCTTGCCTTTGAATGGCAACGAAGTTACAGTCACTCACTGCACCCAGCTCTCTACTATTGGAACCAGAGCTCAATTAAGTCCTGTCTGGATTCTTGCACCAATGCTGCATCTCTGTATCATATTGAAGGTAATGTTCCTCCTGCTCTATGTCCTCATTTTCCTCCTTGGGAGACTACCAGCAATCTCTCAACCCTTCAGCATCTACTACATCCCCTCTCCATATGTTCCAGTTAGGCAGGGCACACATTCAAAGATTATATTGCACACTTAACTGCTCCTCTTCCACCCTTCCCAGATCAGTCCAAGCACTGGAACCTCATCGCCATTGTGGCTATTATCTGTCACACCATGGTCCTGGTGGAAGAATGGACTGCCTTGTATCTGTTCTCAGTCTTAGGTGATGGGGTCATCAGCCATGGCTGCAGAGGTTAGTCCTTGTCAGTCAGTAACGATCCTTCTAAAGCATCCAGCTTTTGAAATGAAGCAGGTACATGAGAGATAGAAAGATCGCATGTATCATGGCAGCCTCCAGGATACTAAATGGAGATTTCTAAGATGTGCCACAAATAATCACAAATGACTTGTTCATTGATTGGTTGAATTTGGAGCCTTGTCATGTTTAGATCGACTGAGCAATAATGACTTGAAAAGGTTGACACTACCAAATAGGTAGAATATATTACTTGGCTATGACAAAATGTGTGAGAGTCAGCTGAGAAGTCCGCCAAAGATCATCTTAATGTCAAAAGGAATTTGCTCCATCCTTTTCACAAGTGGAATGGTGGGACTGTCCCCAGGCAGCAGTGAGTTGCCAATTCATGGTGATTCTTGCTTATTGAAGGCCTTATTAATGGACTGACTCTCCTCTTTAATGTTCAGCTTCTTATCTAACTGTACTCACCAAACAAGCTCAATGTGGAGAAAACTCGACATGGAAACCAGAGCGGGTACCTGGCAATCTGTTTCTATTGCGGAATACAGTTGGTTCTGCTATAATGCGTGTCTCTTCAATGTGATTTGGCTTTAAAACAATTGAAGAATTTAAACTATTATTTGTAGAACATGAACTTTCCTTACCAGTATTGGCCATATCGCAATTCGGGTCCCATTAATTTAAATGGTGCAGCTATTGCGTGATTTTCTTCTAGTGCAAGCTCACATGAGAACGGAAGTATCATGTTATATCAGAACCGACTGTATGTGATGCCTACAATGAGGTATGAGCATGTGGGAGTGCGTGCTTTTGAAAGCTGCGGTGTTTGGAGGAGACCCATTCAAGCCTGGCAATAGGAAAGCTGTGTTGTCAACTTGAATGGTCAAGTTGAGCTTGGAAAGCAGACAAATGACAAATTCAACTGATTCTTCTAAAAATAAAAACAAGGTGGAGCGTGGGGGAAGTGAAACATTTCTCTCAGTTCAACTGTAAATTGCTTTTCCACTTGAATCTCATACAGTCACAGAGTCATACAGCAAAGCATCAAGCCCTTCGGCCCACCACATCTATGGCAACCAACAAATACCGCACTACACGAATTCCGTTTACCTGGACTTGCTCCATATGCCCTGGCATTTCAAATGCTCATCGAGGTGCTTTTTAAATGTTGCCTCCACCACCGTCTCAGGCAGCATGTTCCATATTTCTACCACTCTCTGGGTGAAAATGTTTTCTCACAGATCTTTCTAAACCACTTACCCCTTACCTTAAACTTAGAACTTAATGACCTTTTCTCAGATTTCCCCATGATCTTTCAAGATGAATAAGGTTGTAAAGGATAACGTCGTTTCATAGTGCTAGACTTTGCTGTGTTGTTCTGTTCAATGCTTTCCCGGGTCATGGCTAAAGCTGTGGACGCTCCTGAGGTTTGTACAACTTAAAAGCACAGCAAGAGCTAACAGTTTTGTTTCCATATTTTTCACCTGTCGTCTAGCCAGAATAGCCAATAGGTGAGGTTGAGAAATGTTTTTCATCATTTGGATACCTTGCTGACTTACAAAATAAATGTAATAACTCAATGTTATGTGTTAGCATCACAAAATCATATTCACACAGCTCTTACATTATAAAGCTATTAACCAAAAAAAATGTAACAGCTGGAAATCTATCGAGGCTGCATTAGAAGGCTGTACGTCCTTGTATGATTACTACATTGCAGCTATTCATCCTAACAGGGTGGGGCTGCTTTCACAAGAAAGGCGAAGATAGATGCGTGAGCTGAAAGATTTCTTAAAAGTATGAAAGCAGCTGATAGTGTTGAGAAAGTATTTCCATTTGTGTGGGAATCCACATAATTAAGGGTCAGAAATATAATCTAGTTATTAGTAAATCCAATCAAAAACTCAGGAGACGCTTTTTTAATCAGAGGGGAATGAAAATGTGGAACCCGTTGCATTCGATATATAATGGGCAAAAGAGAGGCAGAAGTCGACATTGGGCTGCTGGAAAATGACACTGGAGAGATAGTAATGGGAAACAAGGAAATGGCTGAGGAACTGGACAATTACTTTGTGTGGTCTTCAAAGTAGAAGACAGAAGTAATATCCCAAAAATTCAAGAGAGTGAGGGGACAGAGCTTAGTATGGTGGCCGTCACCAAGAAGAAGGTGCTAGAAAAACTGAATGGCCTGAAGGTGGATAACTCTCCTGAACCAGATGGACAACACCCCAGAGTTCTAAGGGAGATAGCTGAAGAGATAGTAGAGGCATTAGTAGTGGTCTTTCAGGAATTGTTAGAATAAGGGAGGGTCCCAAAGGACTGGAAAATTGCTAATGTGACACCTCTGTTTAAAAAGGGAGTAAGGCAAAATACTGAAACTTACAGACCAATTAGCCTAACCTCAGTTATGGATAAGATCCTGGAATCCATTGTAAAGGATGAGATTTCTGAATACTTTGAAGTGTATG
Organism: Chiloscyllium plagiosum; assembly: GCF_004010195.1. NCBI lineage: Eukaryota > Metazoa > Chordata > Chondrichthyes > Orectolobiformes > Hemiscylliidae > Chiloscyllium > Chiloscyllium plagiosum. The sequence goes on from NC_057715.1 coordinate 94,609,867, forward strand.
GTAAAATAGCGCGAAGTCAGCACAGTTTCATCAAGGGGAGGTCATGTCTGACAAATCTGCTAGAATTCTTTGAGGAAGTAACGAGCAGATTAGACCAAGGAGAGCCAATAGATGGTATCTACCTGGACTTCAAGAAGGCCTGGGACAAGGTGCTGCATAAGAGGCTATTGACTAGGATAAGGGCCCATGGTGTCGGAGGCAAGGTGCTAGCATGGATAGAGGCTTAGCTGTCTGGCAGAAAGCAGAGAGTGGGGATAAAAAGGTCTTTCTAAGGATGGCAGCCGGTGGCAAGTGGTATTCCACAAAGCTCAGTGTTGGGACCACAACCTTTCACTTCATACATTAACGATTTAGATGAAGGAACTGAGGACATTCTGGCTAAGTTTGCAGATGATACAAAGATAGGTAGAGTTTCAGGTAGCATTGAGGAGGCAGAGAGGCTGTGAAAGGATTTAGACAGGTTAAGAGAGTGGGCAAAGAAGTGGCAGATGGGGTACAATGTGGGAAGTGTGAGGTCAGGCACTTTCGTAGGAAGAATTGAGGTCTGGACTATTTTCTAAATGGGGAGAAAATTCAGAAGGCTGAAGTGCAAAGAGACTTGAGAGTTCTAGTCCAGGATTCTCTCAAGGTAAAATTGCAAGTTGAGTCAGTAGTTAGGAAGGCAAATGCAATGATGACATTTATTTTGAGAGGACTTAAATATAAAAGCAGGGATATACTGCTGAGGCTCTATATGCCTCTGGTCAGACCACATTTGTAGTATTGTGTGCAATATATGTGGGCCCCATATCTCAGGAAGGATGTACTGGCCTTTGAGCATGTTCAGAGGAGGTTCACGAGAATGGTCCTAAGAATGAAATGCTGAATGTATGAGGAATGTTTGAGGGCTCTGGGTCTGTACTCGATGGAGTTTCGAAGGATGAGGGGGGATTTAATTGAAACTTACAGAATACTGAATGGCCTGGATGTTGGGAAGATGCTTCCAGTGATAAGAGAGACTAGAACCAGAGGGCACAGCATTCGAGTAAAGGGAAGACCTTTTAGAACGGAGGTAAGAGGAACTTTCTTTAGCTAGAGAGTGGTGAATCTATGGAATTCATTGCCAAAGAAGGCTGTGGAGGCCAGGTCATTGAGTATATTTAAGATTGAGATAGATAGGTCTTGAGTATCAATGGTTACGGAAGAAAATGGGAGAATGGGGCTGAGAAACTTATCAGTCATGATTGAAAGGTGGAGTCGACCCGATGGGCTGAATGGCCTAATTTCTGCTCCTATGTCTTATGGTCTAATGTCTTGCAGCTGATGTGTGACATACCATTAAGCGACATGTTTATGATGTCAACAATGCATCGTGGCATGCGACAATTGAATAAACCTTGCAAAGCTTTTACAACAAATCCGAATTGCTAAGCTTGAGCCCAGACACATTGCAGTCTGTAATTATAGTGTATGTCTGCAAATATCAGCCACACGTTAACATTCAATGTATTGTCCAGTGCTTCCTAACCAATGTCTTGTCCTTATATTATGGGAGCCCTATGTGAGTCATAGCCAAACAGTCCTGGGCATTGGCAATTAAGACAAGGGGCTGAAATGTTCACTTCCACAAATGGGCGTTAAGAGGGGGAATTCGCGTTGCCCTGCTATAGGAAGGATGTTATTAGACTGGAAAAGGTGCAAACAAAACAAACAAGGATGTTGATGGGACTGAAAGGTTTGAGTTATCAGGAGAGTGTGGATAGGCTGGGACTTTTTTCACTGGAGCATAGCAAACTGAAAGGTGACTTTACAGAGTTCTATAAAATTGTGAGAGGCATAGACAATGTGAATAGCAAAGATCTTTTCCCCAGGGCAGGGAAGTTAAAAGCTAGAGGGCATAGGTTTCCGGTGAGAGGGGTAATTTTTAAAAGGGACATTACATACAAGTTCTTCACACAGAGGGTGGTGCGTATGTGAAATGAGCTGCCAGAGGAAGTACTAGAGGTGGGTTCAATTACAGCATTTAAAAGACATTTGGACAGGTACATGTATAGAAAAGGTATAGAGGGATATGGGCCAAACACAGGCAAATGGGAAGAGTTCAGTTTAGGAAATCTGGTCAGCATAGATGGCCTGAAAGGTCTGTTTCCATGCTGCATGCTTTTATGTCTCTATGACCAGGAGCAAAATGACAGATCAGTGCATTTCCCCGTTACATTCCTCCCTTGGACCTCCCTTGATGGGGTCTTCCTAGTTGCAAATAAGCCTTCTGCTGAGGCCAAAGCCTAGCTGTAATCTGGAGGCTCCCTGCAGTTGGACAGCGTGCTAAATAGTTGTCCTATTAAAGTGCTCAAACCCCTCCCCACCCTACAGGATTCAGGATGACTGCTGTGGCCAGGCTCATTTTTTTATAATCCCATAATCCTTCAGAAACTGCCTCAATCATGAGGCACAATCAAGGTTTTCTACCTGCAATACCATCAGCCACCACTCCTTGCGTGGCTGCCAGGAGGACCCCACCGTACAGCCTGAGTGTTCCCTCGGTCAGGATGGGGGGGAATCTGCTTTCCATCATTCAGCGGGGCTCCTGGATGAGGCGACTGATGTGGGTTCTCGACCCAGTATCACAGTCAGCACTGGAATCACAAGCCAACGAGGAAGAACCAGTCCAACAGGGTTCAGGGATTGAAGTGTAACTGGGTGGCACAGTGCACTAAGGCAGAACTTGATTAAGGTCAGATTGGAGGCAGGAAAGGGGGGGGGGGGGGGGGGCATGGTGCACAAGATTTTGAAATGAAACCACTAGACCTTGAAACTTAATAGTCACAGCAACTGTTCCGAGAATTGCTCTACCAATGAACTTCCAGCCGTAAATCTGTCAAAAAACTGTAAAAAACTGTCTTCTTAAATCTAATGCACAAACTAAAAAAAAGATAACATTCAACAGGCAGATTGCCCACCTGCCACTAACCAGCCTGAAATTCCTTGAAGCTCAGCATTAAGTGCTTATACCTACATCTCCAACCCCGATGCTGTTAAATTTAGATTTCATCACATTTTTTTTAACAGCAATTTACAAATATGCGTTTTTTTTTGCACTAATGATATTTTAGAAGCCAGCATTTGCATGCAAATCTTTTCAGCTGCCGTGAGATTAATTTGGAGGCAAGTAATGAATTCTGTTTTGCTCAGCAAACAGATGGGCTCATTATTGCCTGGGTCAACTGAAAACTGATTCCATCAATTTGTTTTACCTAACCTATTTACAGAGAGGCAGGGGGCAAAATCTGTAATGTGTGAATAATCAACCAAACCAGCACATGCACTTCTTAATGTTTATTTCTGATAGTTTTAAAAAAAGCTATACTATTGTTTCTACACATTATTTGACAAAGGTTCAAGGTACAAAATAAATACAGCTTGCTGGGCTGGTGCAAAGAAAGACAATAAACAAATTCTGAGCCCAGAGATGTGTAAAAATTCAGGGGATAAACATGCTGTACAGACCAATATAATATTGCACAGAGATGGGAAACTCTATGCTCAGATTTAGCTGTGTTGCCATTTAGTACTCTTGAAATCCTGCTAATTCTGGGCTTGTGGGCTTTGTTGGCAATGGCAACATTTTGTTATATCCTGAGCTGCCCTGACAAAATTGATGGAGAAACCACTTCCTTCCTGAATCACTGCAGTCCATGTGCTGAAGCACCAAGTTATGAACTCGGAAATTTCATGATTTTGATCAATGTAGCTCATGTTTGGAGTGGACAGATCAATAATTTTGAGTGCCCACTCTACCCTCTTTAAATTAGTCTTTTTTTTTCATTCCAGCTGATTCCACTTTAGGGAGGGGAGTTGGATGGAGCTGGAAACATGATGTGAAGAGACGCTAATGAAGACAGTGGTGAGGGATTAGCAGCTAAAACTCTAGGAGGTTCCAGCACCTCAATTTCACTTTGGGCTCTGGATGGCTGTGGGGGCAGGGCATAGTATCAGCTGGTGTGGTGTATTTCTCCATCACTTTTGTACTGAAATCTTAAAAATAGTTTGAATTTAGCTCTTCAGTGGAAGACTGCCATTATGTACCTTTACATGCTAGCCTTTTGATCCTTACTACCATATTCTAATCATCTGGTTAACCACTTGTTACAATGAGACTCCACACAGCATAGTTACTACTTAATCTCCTGTACATGTAATGTTCTCTTCCTTGTGTTACAAAATGAGCTTCCTACAGGATAAACAGCTATGCATCAAACATTGTTGGGCTCAACTAGTGGTCATGGTGTTGATCACACAAGGCACATAAGCTTTTTCTTAATCAACTTGTTCATTTGTATTATGACACACTTCTGGAGCAAGTGAGACTTGAACCCAGGCCTCCTGGTCCAGAGGTATGGACATGGTCACTTCAATTCCCTGTGGACAATGAGTTGGCTGGTCTCAGCCAGATTGGTGGCGTGCACACGGCAATTGCTCCAGTGCCCATTAGGGTAGGTTAATAAAAAACAACCTCCTGATCTCAATCTTTCTGGGTAAAGTGAGGCAGAATAGAATAAGGATACTCTCAAAACTGGCTAGTGTGGTCTTATTCAAGGTTGAGGGGCATCCATGAATAGCAAACACTTGTAGTCAACACCCTGTGAGTGGAAAGTGAGTGGTGTCTGTGACAAAACATGGCTGCAGAATGGAGTGCTCTTTATAGCACTCTGGCTGGTCAGGAGGAATGGGAGAGGGAATGCATTCAGCTTACCCCATGCTGATCACAACCACTCTTTAACTCATGCTGTGATTGCCACTGCTTCAATCTTTTCCCAATATTCCACCAGCCTTGTCTCTTATGGCTAGTTTTCCCATCCTGCTGAGGGCTTGTCTGTCAACTTGACTTGCTGCCAAGAAAATACAGAATAGCAAAATGACCATAAGGTTGTGCTATTAAATATGGCCTAGATCTTTGTGACCCTGCTTTGCCGCGATCTTTGACCTTCCCCACACTCTACTGCCTCACGTAAAAATTGACGCCCACATCTGTAGCCTCCTTCTCTGCAGATCTTACTGAGCTGGTTCATAAACACACAGGCAAATCAACTGATGATTCTCCTGCATTATTGAACTGCTGATCTGTTATGAACGATATTTGATCCTTAACATCGTTTCCAGCTGTTGTAAGTGCTGTGTCACTGTGTTTCGTTTCATGAGGGTCAAAGGACTGAAATACAGTACTGTCAGATTTCTGACCTGACTGGTACTTTTCGCACAAATCTTTTGAGACTGTGCAAATTGTAAATTGCTTGCAGGAGGGCAAGCGTCAAGTATATCACTGTTGACACCTGACCTACTGGTTGGTAGAATGTGCTTTTAAAAAATATCTGGCACTGGGATGCTGTTTTGTTGAAATGTTTTCCTTAACAGCCCAGGCCTTTGACCATATCTGGCAGCAAAGCCTCAGCTGGATGTCAACAGGTAGGAGTGGAAGATTTTAGGCCTAAAGGTGAAACTAGGGACCTTTTGCTGCATGGGGCCCCTCAGCATTCAGAAGAATGGTGAGCGTGGAGAGAGGTGAGGAGTGAAGGTTATCAGGGGAGGGGGAGAAGCCACCATCCTGCTCCTTTAGGTCCACAAGGAAGGCAGAAATCAAATTAAAGACATATGAGTCTGCATCTCTTCTCGCTCCCAATTGCCCCCACCCTGCCCAACACATACCCTGGCAACTCAATGGTAAGGGGAAAATTAGGACCTCCCATTAAAGTAGCAGATCAATACTGCTACAGTGTTGAACACCAACCTGGATGTTGAAACAAGACCCGACCAATTTGAAATGGTTTACCTACTCAAAAGAGCAAGGTACATTAGGACATGACAGGATGATGGTGGAATCAGCAAGGTAAATAATTCCCATGATTATAACCATATCCTTTTCCCTTCAGATCACTGATGGAGGAGACAGGGAGATAAATTCAGGGCCAAGGTTAGTCAGGCATAGCCAAAATCGCCTTCAATTTCTTGCCCAAAGCAACTACACATTAAGTGTGACTCTAGCCAATAAATACTGGAGTTACCATAATTAAGCTCCAATCTGTCCTCATCTTCATCAACTAAATATTGCTGAGTGAAGGATAGTGATTGCAGTCTATTGTCAATGCAGCTGAGATGTACTGACATCACAAAGATTAGGAATGAAAAGAAATGTCTGGTATGGCTGAATGAAGAGTTTGAGCAAAGTTTGAACCTCCTCAATCATCAGTTTGAATCTGATAATAACGTAAATTCATATTATACTAAGTTAAAGACTGTATCGGAGTGGATAATTTGTAGTCTGAAGGAAATTGTGAGAAGTAATTTGGGACATCTTGGGGTGAAGGTGGCTCCATGATGATACACCTTGTGAAGGAAATTCAGAATCAATTTTAGGGCAAGCTACTCTGCAATATCTTAAGTAACTGATAACAAATGTTTCTGGGTAAAGCTCCTGCCATCCAATACCTTACCATATTGTTGAAGTACATTCACTGAAAAAGACTACAGTGGCTCAAAGTCCAGATCCATCATCAGTGCCCAGGATGGGAGCAATGCCAGGGCCATCCTTGACCCTGCCTCCTTCCACTTTCTCAAGGGCAAATAATGATCAGTTATAAAGGCCAATCTTGTCAAGAAAAGAAAGTAAAAATCCATCAAGTTTCTACAGAAACATGTAAGCCTGTCACTCGGGATGGGACTTTTCCTCTTCAGGCCTTCAAAGATGGCGGTCAGTGGTGAACTGATGGTTGGGGCCAAAGCCCTGCAAGCAGCGATGAAGCCTGGTGTGCCCGATGGAGGTCAGCAGCGGCGGTTGGTGGTGGAAGTGAGCATGGGCGGGTGTTAGCTTAGCGCGGAGGAAAGCACCCCTCTTGGGGGAAGCCCTGCTTGGATCGTCTGCAAGCCTATGGCTTCAGAAATGACTAATGTTTGATTTGTTAGCTTCAGTTCTTTATTTTTCTACTTTTATACTGATAAGATTGGAGTGCCAAACTTTTAATTTTTTTTTTATTTTACTATTTCTGTAACTAAGATTTTGTATCTAGGCACTTTGTGCCTAAGATGGTGCTGTGTGTGGTGACATTGTACATTTCTCACTGCACCCTGAGTCCACATGATAATAAAACCTAAATCTAAGATATAAGTGATTTTGGAGAACAGGTGGCCTAATGTGTATGGTACTAATGGTTGGACAAGTAACAAGAAGATGATAATCGCTTGTGTATAGTCTACATTGTTTTAGCTAGTTAATTGATGGCACACATCTCTACATTAGACTTGCCCAAGTCAGGCTGCATCAATGCACACGCAATCTCTTTTGATTGAAGGAAGTGGGTGTCTCACTACAGAGAGCTGCCCCGGACAAACAGAGATTTCGAGTGTTTAGGTTCCTTAGTCACCTGATTTTGAGACCGAAACCTAGTGGTGAGTTTCTACATGTGGCAGCTGTCAGACTGATCACAGTAAGAAGCAAACTGTCTGGGAGAGACTGCAAAATGCCACAATGATTTGTACTTATGCTAAAGGCTGTTGTGGAGCAAAAGCAAAATGTTAAGATTCTAACCATTTCTTCAGATGAAGCAAAACATTTAGTTCTTGAAAAAAAAGGAAGGAAACGAATGACAACAAAATTCTTAGAATTAACAAAGTGCATAGCCAAGTATTGAAAACCTGTAACACAGCTGGCAATAAACCAAACCTGTTTGAAAAAGACTTGTAAACCAACATTGTAAGGTACAGCATGAAGGTCACAGACAGCACTTGTACATGCAACAGACTTGCGTCAGTGAAAATTCCTGGCAACACCACTGAGAATTTTGTGTCAATTAATTTGCAAAGGATGGAAAGTGCATTTAACTTATACTGACTTCTAATGCACTGAATTCATTTGCTGTGCTTGGCGGCTCAGTGACTGAATGTACGGCCCGGAAATTTAATGGTACATCAGGCAGTTACATTGGTCCGTTGTTATGGACAATGTTTGGTGCGATCAGATTTTATTGGTGATGTGGCCTGTTTCAAGGAGAAAGGATAAGATAGAATTTTTTGATTGTCTTAACATGCTCATACTGCACATCTATGCATGCTATTTTTGGCAGGTTTTATCCTGTTTCTTTTACAGTGGTTACTCCCAAATTATGTGATCTTAAGAGCACCTTGCTGATTGGATGTTCTAACGCAAGGGCTGGTACAGATAATTGTGCTTCAAAGCCAAATTACTTTACTTATAGAAAACACTGTAAACTTCTGACATGGTTTAGTTTTATTGAGTAATTCATTTTATGAATTTTGCTTATGAATAGAATGTATGTGACAGTGTTCACACAATCGGCAAAAGCTAATGAGTCTGTATTAACGGAGGAACAACACTCTGCCGAGGACATGGAGGTCCTGGGCCTCCTTCACCGTCGCTCCCTCACCACCAGACGCCTGGAGGAAGAACGCCTCATCTTTCGCCTCGGAACACTTCAACCCCAGGGCATCAATGTGGACTTCAACAGTTTCCTCATTTCCCTTTCCCCCACCTCACCCTAGTTCCAAACTTCCAGCTCAGCTCTGTCCCTGTGACTTGTCTGGACTTGTCCGACCTGCCTATCTCCTTTTCCACCTATCCACTCCACCTTCTCCTCCCTGACCTATCACCTTCATCCCCTCCCCCACTCACCTATTGTATTCTATGCTACTTTCTCCCCACCCCACCCTCCTCTAGCTTATCTCTCCACGCTTCAGGCTCTCTGCCTTTATTCCTGATGAAGGGCTTTTGCCCAAAATGTCGATTTCGAAGCTCCTTGGATGCTGCCTGATTTGCTGTGCTCTTCTAGCACCACTAATCCAGAATCTGGTTTCCAGCATCTGCAGTCATTGTTTTTACCGCAATAAACTTTAGGTTCATCCTAGCAAATACTACAACTTGATTTACAGAGGACTATGCTAGTGTCAGTCTTAACGAGCTACAAAGATCGATATCTTCACACAATCACACCCATCCTTCTTGTTCTGTTTCAGCTTAAAGCACCAAAACATTTTCAATGCCAATTCAAATCAGTTTGCTGAGGTGATGACTGACTACATTAGTACATTACTTTGTGGGTTTTTAATTAATTCCACCCACCGTACTGGTGAAGATGCAATCTGAAGGTATTAATCGAACAGAACCACAGCGTCAGATCATGACTTCTTTCGTATAATGTTCTCAATCTAATTATTAAGAAGAGATCTTTTTCATTAAGGCTGTCCAGTGTTAAAATGAAAATTCTAACCCTAATTTTTTTTTAGATCAATGCATGTATCGTTCCTATTTGTGGAATAATTGCTGTATTCAGCATATTAATATTATCTTCAAATTATAAATACTCAATGACCTAATTTGAATAATACTGAAAAACGTCTGGCAGGATAGTTTAAATTGTTCTTTGTTCTACTAATGCTAACCAAACATAGCAATAGTACGTTACTGAAAGGTTCCCAGTCTGCCAAGTGCAGAGGAATGTCTAGTTCTGGGGTTCGGCTGCATTCTGTGACATGAGGTGGCTCAGGGCCAATTAGACAGCCATTACAAAGAGCTGTCTTTATAGGCTTTAGAGACAGACCACTTCCAATAGGTTTGTGGATAGATAAGCTAGTTAAAGGCATAAAGATCAGAACAGACACAAGCTTGTTGCCCTGAAAGAGCCGATCCTGTTAAGTGTAGGGATATATCAAGCAGTTCTATACCACTGAACTAAAGAGGGTGGAAATTACTGTATGTGAAGTATTATATCACAACATGAATTATGGCATTCAAGATAGGAGGAGAAAACCAAGGAAAATAGAGAGGCTAAAAATGTTTGGTTCTTCAAACACAAATGTAATAGGTTTGCTTTGTTGAAAAAATGTGAACTATGCAATGGCGGCACTAATTACAAAGGAGCGAAGATAAATTGACTAATGTTTAGCACAAGTTCAATGCAATAAAAATAATAGCCAGAGCCTGTAGTGATTCATATCGTTTATGTGCCTGACTGTACAACATTAGTAGGCACAGCAAGAAAGATCAGATGGGAGGATTGCATGCAGGAATAATCCAAACAATTTTTCTGTTCACTTAAACAAACAAGTGTTAAATCAGGATTGCAATCTTCCCCAATCAATTTTCTTTATTGCATTAAATGTATCCAAATGCAACAAAAATAAATCTGCTCCATATTGTTATATCCTGTTAGGTAAGTAATATAAGAGCAAAAGATATTACTGAAAGAAGGTGCATTTTTTCAAAGCTTTTCATCTTGCACTCATCAAGACACCTTGCAAGCATACCTATTTGGGGAAAACCATCAATTATATTACAGAAAGGATAGTGCTAATTAGATTGTAAGTGGACTCTCATCAGTGGAGGCTTCTGTGAGGAACGCTCCAATTAATGACGATTGACAGTTCATTGCTAGGCTTTGTTAAAATTTTAAACCAACTCTGTTTGGTCAAGGCATTGCCCTGAGAAATGAACCAGCAAATGGCTGACACCTATTTTTCATTTTAAACAGGTGCAGTGTGTGTGTATGTATTCTTTCTGTCTGCAAAGAACGGGGCTCGAATATATGCAGCTTCCAGTGCCTGCCAGTGCACCATACTATGTGTATCCTAAAATAGTTTTCGGCTTAGTCCTCTGTACACTCAGCATTATCAAACAAATGTTGTCCAATTGAAGAACTGCATTCAATGCTGGACACTGTATCACATTTTGCAACGGTGGACTGATTGGTAATGTCAGTACCTTGCTTGTTTCTTCAAGAGTATATTCAACCCAAGGTTGTGCCATTTTTTGTTTTAAAATGTGTTGATAATGCTTGAGTGACAAAGTGTCCCACAAATGAATGGGCCTTTATGTAGGATGTAATTGAATAGATTGATAATAGTATTATTAATTTACACTGGGCCCTATGTTGTGCTTGGTCTGACGTGTGGAAATTTCTTACTACTGGCTTTGACAGCCTTGATTTAGGAAAAGGAAACTTGCTACTGAGTCCCCTCCTGAACTTTAATTAAAGGAAGTGTGTGTGTCTGACAATGACAATTCGGCTCATTTGGGATACTCTCTGCAACTGACACATGGTCGGACAATGTGTTTCACACATGGCTGTTTATGAAGTGAGGTTGAATGCCTAAAAGTTGGGGAATAGCACCCAATCAGAATTTTCCAAGGGAAAAGAAAGCTAAAGAAAATAGACATGAGAAATGCTATGCATTTGCGTAATGTCAGTAGTAATCTGCTGATACGTCTACCAGCGTCCTTGTTTATCTTGCCTTCACTTGCTAATAGCCATCAGTCATGTTTAACTCTTGAGATCATTAGTAAAGGTAGGTTATATATCCCTAGGGCCCTAAATAGCTGGTTTTTAATGCAATATCAGCATAATATAGCTTAAAAACTGGAGGTATTCAGCATCTGTGCACAGACTTCAACACAAATTTGCAATGTTGTACAGTTATACTTGTTCTCTGTTGCTGGGAATGAAGGTAGGAGAGAATCCCATATAATAACAACGTGTCATTTACTGACAGCTCCCTAATGCTGTCTAGCTGTCAGACAGGTGTTCTGGCAGTAAAGAGAAGGCAGGCTGCTTATGGATCAGCACTGCAGAGCTTTCCCTCTGATCTGATTTTACCTCCAGCTAATGTGACAATGCTCAGGTTATCCCACCATACCATTAGAAGCTTGGTGCAGACATCATGGTATTGAAGAATCTGACCAATATTTATTACAATGATGTATTATGTACAACTATTACAATACAATTGAGCAACATGCTTCCAACTGTATCTTTCTTCAAGTGATCTCCAGGTAAGATGGAGAATGAAACCTTCCTACCCTCAGGTCATATACTATTCCTGACAATTCCTGACCCATTGACTGCAATCAGTAAGAATAGGCAACAACATCTCCTCCACCATAACCCTCAACACCAGTATCCTGCAAGGCAGCGTACTCAGCCCCCCACTGTACTCTTTATACACTCATGACTGTGTGGCCCAATTCTGTCCCAACTCCATTTATAAGGTTGCTGACAATACCAATGTTGTACATCGGATCTCAAATAATGGAATACAGGAAAGAGATTGAATGCTTTAGCATCATGGTGTAAAGACAACAATCTCTCTATCAATGTCAGCAAAATGAAGGTGCTGGTCATTGAGTTCAGGAAGTAGAGTGGAGGGCATACCCCTGTCTGCATCAATGTGCTGAGGTGGAGATGGTCGAGACCGTCAAGGTCCTGAGAGTGACAATCACCAACAATCTGTCCTGGTCCATCATGTTGATGTGATGGTCAAGAAAGCATAACAATGTCTCTACTTCCTCAGGACAATAAGGAAATTCAGCATGTCCACAACGATTCTTATCAATTTTTATAGATGCACCATAGAAAGCTTCCTATTTGGATACATCACAGCGTGGTGAGGAAAATGGTCTTCCAAAGACTGCAAGACATACAGAGTGTTATGGACACAGCTCAGTCCATCATGCAAACCAGCCTTCCATTCATTGACTCCATCTACACTTTCCACTGCCTCAGGAAAGCAACCAACATCACCAAAGACACTCCTACCCTGATTATGCTCTCTTCCACCCTCTTCCGTCAGGCAGAAGATGTCAAAGTTTGAATACACGTATGAACAGATTTAAGAACAGCTTCTTCCCCGCTGTTATCAGACTTTTGAATGACCCCCTCAAATGTTAATTCTGACCTCTCTCTCTGCACATTCTTTACAGCTGTAACACAGTATTCTTCAATCTGTTCTGCTACTCTGATGCACTTTATATGGTACAATCTGCCTGTATATCACGCAAAACAACACTTTTCACTGTATCTTGGTACATGTGGCAACAATAGAAACTCAATACTGTGACACATAAGAACGTCTCTTCAAGGTATGTTCATATACTGACAGTGATGAAAAATACAGCATTGTCTGATCACAAGTATCTTTTGAAATTAGCCCCTTGAACTTTTCTATTTTTCCAACAGGATCTCCATTCGGAGGTGCCCCTAACATCTCCTAGCTTCTACAGTGCCTAGCTTTCCCCATTGTGCTTTGGAGCTGCTAACTGGGCCAATCAGACCAGCAGCATAGAAAGCTTGCCATTGACCCTAAAGGATTCTGGGCCCATTGGTAGCTAGTTAGCAGGTTACCTGTGGTAAAATTGCTGAGGTGGCCTCATCGTCAGTAAGTCAAGGCTTGGGACCTGCTTTTTAGCATGAGGCCAGGGTCCCAAAGCCCTCAGTAAAATTCAGCCTGTTAATTCTGTCCCAATTCCCACAGACAGCATGGTGGCTCAGTGGTTAGCACTGCTGCCTCACAGCACCAGGGACCTGGGTTCCATTCCTGCCTTGGGTGACTGTCTGTGTGGAGTTTGCACATTCTCGGCATGGGTTTCCTTTGGGTGCACCGGTTTCCTCTCACAATCCAAAGATGTGCAGGTTAGGTGAATTAACTGTGCTCAGTTGCCAGTAGTGTTAGGTGCAGGGGTAAATGTAAGGGGGCGGGTTGCTCTTTGGAGGGTCAGTGTGGACTTTTTGGGTGAAGGGCCTGTTTCCACACTGTAGGGAATCTAAGATGCTGAACATTTCCAGCATTTCTGCTTTTATTTCCAATTTAACCTTTGCTTTGGTTCGCCAAAGCACAGTTACAAGATAACAACATTGGTGTGAGACTAGAAATTTCACTATAGGCCCTACTGGCTAAAGATGGCAAGTTCCCTTTCCTGAAGGACATTAGTAAACAGTTTAATTTTTACAATGATCCAATGGTCGCTTTTTAGTAATAGCAGCTTTTATATTTGCAACTTCAAAAATTCACAAACTGGCATGGTGGGATTTGATCTCATGTTCTCCGGATTTTCGCTTCAGCTCTTAACATCCCAATAAATGATTCTGGTTTTCAAGTGTAAGTGTAATGGGTGTTTTAATGGAACCGTGAGTAACGCCACAAATCTATACAACATGGTGCCGGGGGATAAATTGGCAAATGCAAAGGAGGTGCAGGGAAATCCAAAGAAAAGCAAGATCCTGAATAATATGGGTTTAAGAGATTGTATTCAAGCAAAGTAAATAAACACCTTCTATTTAATAAGGCACTCAGTGTAAGTGCATTGATGCTGGATTGTTCCTGTCAGCCTGGATCTATTTTCCTCCTGTCAGATGTTGCTTGCTGTAATCTTTGATGCACTCAACGTTTTTTTACTATTGAGAAAGCTGGGTTATTAGTGGGAGGAATTCTGAATGTTCTTGATAGGTAATAACTGCATACCTAGCAGAGAAGTCATCACCTCCCTTCTTCTTTCATAATCTTTCTAGCAGAAAATCACAATGTCAGATATGTTTCAAGAGAATTGTAGGGGACATTTCATCATAGGAGTCAGTTCTCTAGATCACAGTCTTTTGCAATTAGTTGTTTTTGAGCTGGGTTTGCTAAGTGCTTTTTTGCTCCAGTTTTCTCACCTCTTTTTCTGAAGGTGGTAACTCATGCTGTGTAAAGCTGTGTATCTAGCTGCTATGCATCATAAGAAGGAGTTTGCATTGACAAAGCACTTTTATACAGCCTGCCCCAAGACACTCTACAGTTAGTGAAATATTTTTGATGTGCTGTCACTGTTGTGTAAGTGCATTCAACTTAATTTTGTCTCTCCTCTCTTTTTCGCACTTGGACACTGTAGTTGGCATCAAGCTGGATGTTATAATATGTGCTAACTCATTCAATAACTGTGCAGTGGCTAGGGAAATCAGTGTCAGTGAAACATTTTGTGAGAACAGAAAAAAAGAATTTGTCCTAAAGATGATGCACAAGACCAAATGCGAATCATAGAATCCTTACAGTGTAAATGCAGGTATTCAGTCCATCGAGTCCACATTGATCCTCTGAAGAGCATCCCTCCCAATTCCACACTTATTCCCATGACCCCACACCTCCCATGGTTAATCCACTTAGCCTGCACATCTCTGGACACTATGTGACAATTTAGCATGGCCAATTCAACAAGCCTGCACATCTTTGGATTGTGGGTGGAAACCAGAGCACCTAGAGGAAACTCGTGCAGACACAGGCAGAATGTGCAAACTCCACACAGACAGTCGCCTGAGGAATGGAATTGAACCCAGGTCATTGGTGCTGTGAGGCAACAGTGCTAACCACATTGTCACCACATCACCCCTTTGTGTTACAGAATGTATTACAAGAACAGGGAGCAGCCACTGCCAGAACAAGATAAGGATGTATTGGAATGGATTTTTCCAAGTTATCAGAATGCTTGCACAGTGGGACCTCAATCATTTATGATTTATATAAATAACTTGGATAAAGGAACCAGTGTACAGTTGTTAACTACACTGATGGTACAAAATAGTTAGGAAATTAAGTCAAGAGAGAGGGCATAAGTAAGCTAAAAAGAGATATAGATAAGTTAAGAGAGTGGGGAAAATTGTGGCTCATGTAATGTTGGAAAATAGGCAAAAGTGAGGACTGCAGATGCTGGAACCCAGAGTTTAGATCAGAGTGGTGCTGGAAAAGCACAGTAGGTCAGGCAGCATCCGAGGAGTGTGGAAATGTCCACTTTGGCAGGAAGAATAGGAATGTGACAGAGGCCTTAAATGGAGAGAATGCAGAGAGCTTTGAAGCTTCAAATGTTGACTTAAATGCTGAGATCTATTGCCTTTAATTTACAGGCACCCAATAATGCAGAGCTAGTAAATAAATCATTGGTGTGCTGAAAGGGTCTTAAACTTAAAGTATTTAAAAAGTTTAATTGTACAGGTAACCTGGCTAAGTAATTCCCACTTGAATAACATGATATATCCAGAATGTAAGTGAAATTTGATATGTCCCATGTGACAAGTCGAGATTGGAAGGAAAATGCCACATGACATAACAGTAGAGGAAAATGACAAGATTTGCTTAGATTTTCAGTACTTTCCAACGTATTTATTACCAAAATAAAATGTTATTACTCAACTTAAGTTGATGAAGTATTGTTTTCTGAGTATCAAGGAGACAATATCAAGATACATTATTAAAGGCTAATCTTGCAACTTTGTGCTGTCAGTGGGAATCTCACTCATCGAGTCATAGAGATGTACAGCATGGAAACAGATCCTTTGGTCCAACCCATCCATGTCAACCAGATATCCCAATCTAGTCCCACCTGCCAACACCTGGCCCATATCCCTCCAAACCCTTCCTATTCATATACGCATCCAAATGCCTTTTAAATATTGCAATTGTACTAGCCTCCACCACTTCCTCTGGCAGCTCATTCTATACACTTACCATGCTCTGAGTGAAAAAGTTGCCCCTTAGGTCTCTTTTATATCTCCCACTCTCATCTTAAATCTATGCCCTCTAGTTCTGGACTCCCCCAACCCAGGGAAGAGACTTTATCTATTTATCCTATTCATGCCTCTCATGATTGTATAAACCTCTATGAAGTCACCCCTCAGCCTTCAATACTCCAGGGAAAACAGCCCCAGCCTATTCACCTCTCCCTATAGCTCACATCCTCCAACCATGGCAACATCCTTGTAAATCTTTTCTGAACCCTTTCAAGTTTTACAACATCTTTTCGATAGGAAGGAGACCAGAATTGCACACAATATTCCAGCAGTGGCCTAACCGATGTCTTGTACAGTTGCAACATGACCTCCCATCTCCTGTACCCAATTCTCTGGCCAATAAAGGAAAGCATACCAAATGCCTTCTTCACTATCCTATCTACCTGCAACTCCACTTCCAAGAGCTATGAACCTGCACGTCAAGCTCTCTTTGTTCAGCAACACTCCCTAGGACCTTACCATTAAGTGTAAAAGTCCTGCTTAGATTTGCTTTTCCAAAATGCAACCTCGCATTTACCTGAATTAAACTCCATCTGCCACTTCTCAGCCCATTGGCCCATCTAATCAAGATCCTGTTGTAATCTGAGGTAACCTTCTTTGCTGTCCACTGCACCTCCAATTTTGGTGTCATCTGCAAACTTACTAACTATACCTCTTATGCTCACATCCAAATCATTTATATGAATGATGAAAAGTAGTGGACTCAGCACCGATCCTTGTGGCACTCCACTGGTCACAGGCCTTCAATCTGAAAAACAACCCTCCACCACCACCCTCTGTCTTCTCCCTTTCAGCCAGTTCTGTATCCAAATGGATAGTTCTCCCTGTATTCCATGAGATCTTACCTTGCCAACCAGTCTCCCATGGGTAACCTTGTCGAATGCTGTACTCAGGTCCATTTGATCACATCTACCGCTCTGCCCTCATCAATCCTCTTTGTTACTTCTTCAAAAAACTCAATTGAACTTATGCGACATGATTTCCCACGCACAAAGCCATGTTGACTATCCCTAATCAGTCCTTGCCTTGCCAAATACATGTACATCCTGTCCCTCAGGGCTCCCTCCAACAACCTACCCACCACTGAGGTCAGGCTCACCGGTCTATAGATCCCTGGTTTGTCCTTACCACCTTTCTTAAACAGTGGCACCACGTTTGCCAACCTCCAGTCTTCTGGCACCTTGCCTGTGACTCTCGATGATACAAATATCTCAGCAAGGGGCCCAGCAATTACTTTCCAACTTTCCTAAAGAGTTCTAGAGTATATCTGATTAGGTCCTGGGGATTTATCCACTTTTATATGCTTCAAGACATCCAGCACTTCCTCCTCTGCATTATGGACATTTTTCAAGGTGTCACCATCTATTTTCCCACATTCTATATCCTTTTCGACAGTAAACACTGATGCAAGATACTCATTTAATATCTCCCCCATCTCCTGCGACTCCACACAGCAGTTGCCTTGCTGATCTTTGAGGGGCCTTATTCTCTCCCTAGTTACCCTTTTGTCCTTAATGTATTTGTAAAAACCCATCGGATTCTCCTTAATTCTATTTGCCAAAGTTATCTCGCCCCCTTTTTGCCCTCCTGATTTCCCTCTTAAATATATTCCTACTGCCTTTATATTTTTCTAAGGGTTCATTTGATCTACCTGACCTATGCTTCCTTCTTTTTCTTAACCAAACCCTCAATTTCTTTCATCATCCAGCATTCCCTACACCTACCAGCCTTTCCTTTCACCCTCATAGGAATATACTGTCTTTGGACTCTCGTTATCTCATTTCTGAAGGCTTCCCATTTTCCAGCTGTCACTTTATCTGCAAACATCTGCCCCAAATCAGCTTTTGAAAGTTCTTGCCTAATACCGTGAAACTCAATTAAAGTATGCATCCATATACAGGTTGTTCTGCCACAGCACACATTTCGGTAACACAAATTCACTATGATACTATTGATGAATTGGAGACACTGTTTCTCAAGCGCAAAATTTTAAAGCGTGTGTTGGTTGTAATGCAATTCCATCCCTATTTATTTAAATGGTGCTGCTCTTACACGATTTTCTTATAACACAGGATTGCATGAGAGTGGAACTGTCACGTTATAGCAGATACGACTGTATGCACTGCTCACACAGTGCTCCTGTTTGCTGATTATTCAAAACAATACCAACAACAACTTATTATTATATAGCATTTTTAATATTTGAAAATATCCCAAGACACATCACAGGTATATTATATAACAAAACATGATTGAGCAACGTAAGAAGATATTAGGGTAGATAACCAAAATCTTGGTCAAAGAGGTAAGTTTAAAGTGTTGTAGTAAAAGCAGAAAGTCAGGTAGAGAGATGGAGAAATGGAAATCCAGAGCTTTGGCCTTGGCAGTTGAAGACACAGCCATTATTGGTGGGGTGATTAGAATTTTAAGCTCTTCAAAGGCCTAAATTAGAGAAACTCAGGTTTCTTGGAGGACTCTAGAGCTGGAGGAAATTACAGAGATGGGAAGGATGAAGACATGGCCATGTAAACAAAAACAAAAATCTTAGTATATGGCCTTGCTGAACATGAGGGTGGGTCAGTGAACACAGCTAATGGGATAATGGCATTTGTTCTGAGTTAAAACAAGGCAGCATTACTTTGCATCATCTCAAATTTAAGATGGTAGAATATGGAAGGCTGGTTAGTGTTAACAGCATGTTAACCATATTGCTACCCTGCATAGATAAAGGTCATTGTTTGATTAAGTGCTTAGATGACTGATAATGAGTGAGAGCCAGGACACTGTCTTGGTGAAATGTATGATGCTGCATTCTGTAAATGAACCTTTAAGTAAGAAAAGTGTTAGCATCTAATTTCATTCCTTCGCATCAAATAAAAATCCAACAGATTTTTTTTTAATTCATTCAAAGTGTATGGGCATTGCTGGTTGGGTCTATATTTATTGCTCATCCCTAAGTGCCCATGAGAAGATTGGACATGGATGAGCCCCTTTGGGTCCCACAAGGAAAGGTTAACTTGTTTTATCTTGAGAACTCCCCAAGTTACTTCTGAGAGTCCCTTTCCATGACTTATTTGAAAGCTGAAGATCATTCTCTGCACTCTGATGTTGCATTACCATCTGCCAACCAACCAGCTTACCAAACCTGACCAAATAACATATCCACTTCAGTCTCCACCCAACTGATTCTTATTTAAAGTCGAGACTTTAATTTCTGATTAAAAACATGTTAGCTCAAGTCTTTGCAAAATATTTGTTTTGAAATCTTCTGTGTTTCAGTAGAAGTACAATGCAATCAGGAAAAATATTAAGCCTGGAAAGTGTGGAAACCTGTCAAATGCCAATCTATGTTGAACCGGATGACAGATGCCAATGCTGAATGCTGCCATTTTAAAAGGTTGTTGGAGATGTGGAGCATATAAGCTATGGACTCAAAGCATCCCAGGAGGACAATAAAAGACATGAATCTAGACGTCAAATATGAGGATGCTGTCAGTATGTGCATGAGAGTCAGCAGAACAGTTAAGCAAGTGACATGTAAAGTAATAGCTGCTAAAAGGGAATCAAAATTTCAATGTCATAAAAGGTGATGCTCTAATAAAGAGTATTCAGGGTGAGGAGGGTTGCTTTCAGCTGTGTAACAAATGTACTATTTTATATATGTGAGAAAAAAAATAATCTCAGTAAGAATCCAGGCTTTTGAGAGCTGCTGTTTTCTAGTTTGGTCCTTCTATGTCACTTCAAGTCAATCACATTAAAACAGGATCCCTATGTTAATATAAAATTGCAGCATTGAACATTGACAAGCATTCTTGCATCCCATATGGTGTGAGAAAATGAGAATCCAGAAGGCTCATTCAAAATAAGACAGATTTTTGTAAATCGTATCAGAATAACAATTAGAAGGGACTCTTTCCATGCAGTAAATACTCTATGACTCTTCCAATGCTCTATGAAACTCAATGACAGCAGTTAATAAGATAAAGAAAAATACAAATCAGGCTCTGGGTTCTGTGAAGATTAGTTGATGTGACATTTAACCTGATAAATTGGATACTGGTAATGCTAGTGTTGACAACAAAGTAGTTGCTTTTGAGATTTTTGGCTTTGAAAGTTAGCTGACAGGCTTTTTCTTTGCACCGGTGACTTCACTAGCCTGACTGGCAGCACGCAGAGCAGGAGAGAGTCTTTCTTTATGTGCAGTGCAGGTATATCGAATGGTTGTGCAATTCAGAGCACACTGGACAACATTAGCCCATAAACACACACAGATCAGGGGTCGTAATTGATTTCGAGTCGAAAAGACTGGTGCTGGAAAAGCACAAAGAGGTCAGGCAGCATCTGAGGAGCAGGAGAGTTGATGTTTCAGGCATTATTCCTTGTGAAGAGCTTATGCCTGAAATGTCAACTCTCCTGCTCTTCGGATGCTGCCTAACCTGCTGTGCTTTTTCAGTGCCACATTTTTGATTCTGAAAGGTAAGGACTGATTAGGGACAGTCAACATGGCTTTGTGCGTGGGAAATCATGACTCATAAACTCAAATGAGTTTTTTGAAGAAGTAACAAAGAGGAAGGTGAGAGCAGAGCAGTAGATGTGATCTATATGGACTTCAGTAAGCCATTCAAAAAGGTTACCCATGGGAGACTGGCTAGCAAGGTTAGATTTCATGGAATACGGGGAGAACTCGCCATTTGGATACAGAACTGGCTCAAAGGGAGAAGACAGAGGGTGGTGGTGGAGGGTTGCTTTTCAGGCCTGTGACCAGTGGAGTGCCACAAGGATCGGTGCTGGGTCCACTATTTTTCACCATTTATATCAATGATTTGGATATGAGCATAAGAGGTACAGTTAGTAAGTTTGCAGATGACACCAAAATTGGAGGTGCAGTGGACAGAGAAGAAGGTTTCCTCAGATTACAACAGGATCTTGATCAGATGGGCCAATGGGCTGAGAAGTGGCAGATGGAATTTAGTTTAGATAAATGTGAGGTGCTACATTTTGGGAAAGCAAATCTTCTCAGGACTTATACACTTAATGGTAAGGTCCTAAGGAGTACTGCTGAACAAAGAGACCTTGGAGTGCAGGTTCATAGCTTTTTAAAAGTGGAGTCACAGGTCGATAAGATAGTGAAGAAGGCATTTGGTATGCTTTCCTTTATTGGTTAGAGTTTTGAGGACAGGATTGGGAGGCCATGTTGCAGCTGTACATGACACTGTTGGAATATTGCATGCACTTCTGGTCTCCTTCCTATCGGAAAGATGTTGTGAAACTTGAAAGGGTTCAGAAAGGATTTACAAGGATGTTGCCAGGGTTGGAGGATTTGAGCTATAGGGAGAGGTTAAGTAGGCTGGGGCTGTTTTCCCTGGAGCGTCGGAGGCTGAGTGGTGGCCTTATAGAGGTTTACAAAATTATGAGAGGCATGGCTAGGATAAATAGACAGAGTCTCTCCCTGGGTTGGGGGAGTCCAGAACTAGAGGGCATAGGTTTACGGTGAGAGGGGAAAGATATAAAACAGAACTGAGTGACAACCTTTTCACGTAGAGGGTGCTACGTGTATGGAATGAGTTGCCAGAGGAAGTGGTGGAGGCTCGTACAATTCCAACATTTAAAAGGCATTTAAATGGGTATAAGTATAGGAAGGATTTGGAGAGATTTGGGTCAGGTGCTGGCAGATGGGAGTAGATTGGGTTGGGATATCTGGTCAGCATGGATGAGTTGGACTGAAGGGTCTATTTCTGTGCTGTACATCTCTATGACTCTATGACTATATCTGCTGGGGCTGAGAAGAATAAGTGGGGATCTCATAGAAACCTACAAAGTTCTAACTAGATGAGACAGTGTAATTGCAGAAAGGATGTTCCCAACGATTAGGAGGTATAGTTTAAAGACAGGGGCTAGGCAATGTAAGACTGAGATGTGGAGAAATTTTATTGCCCAGAGACTGGTGAGCCTGTGGAATTCTCTGCCACAGAAAGCAGATAAGGTCAAAAACATTGAATGGCTTCAAGAAGGGGATCGATATAATTCTTAGAGCTAAAGGGAACAAAAGGCCTCCTGCAAAAACAGGAACAGTGTGTTGAGTTGGATGATGTTTATCCCCTGTTCCTGTATTCTATGTCGCTACCTTTCCATATGTTGATTGTATGTGTATTTTAAGAATGTTTAATGTATCCGTAATGAATCCTGAATTATATCTCATTGTCAAAACATCATCATTTAGTCAAATTGTGAATTCATGAGAAGTTTCCTTACCGACAAAATGATCAGGATGTGGATTGTGCTACCACAGTGAACGGTTACGGCAAGCAAATACCATCTATGTTGATATTGTTGGATTAGGAAGGATGGGATGAGGCTCAAAAGAACTGAAATGACTGCACAGAAGCTGGTATTCTGTCACCAAGTCACCCTTTATTTACACGAGCACAGCAAATGGACTCTGACCAGCTCGCTCAGTGCCAGTCCCTAGAGTGAGGAGACTCTCTGATTCTCCTGTTTTTATCTGTCAGCCAGGACTCTCTAATTGGTCCTGGTTAACAGCCCCAATCAAGGATCTCGTATGCAAAGAGATCCACCTGGCCAACCTCATTCCAATCACTGCAGGGAGCATAAATATCATGACTAGTTGGACTGAATACTTTGCTTCTACCCAGTTTATTTTGGGTAATTTTGCGTGCCATCCATTTATTTGTCCTAACATTCGCACATTCTTTTATTCTTTGGAACAGATGATGGCAGCCACAATGTGAGCAAATGCCATGTTGCTGTCTACTTTTTAGGTCTGGCAAAGTACTTGTCCCATTGGCAACAGCTTTAACTTGACTGAAGAAGGATGCATGCAGGAACCTTCAGTATTCTGAAACCACCATGTGCTTCAATTTAAATGGATGCACATATTGGATGATGGCCGAATGTGCTTCCTTGACAACAACGTTAGAAATCTGTCGCTGTTATTTTAAATGTATCTTTGAAACTATAACATTACCGTCCAAGCAGATGCCCATTTCGTGGTGTTTTGCATTGTTGGTTCTGTGTGTTTGCATTTGAATGACAAGATTGTTAATTTTTGAAAACTTGTTCCCTAAGATGTTTGTAAATGTTTCATAAAATCAATTCCTGGTTCACAAACAATTTGAAAATACATTAAAATAAAGGCAATTGGAGAGTCCGTTATTTACCTTTATGGCACTCTTAGCCATTAGGTACCCAACAGAACATGGTGGATTCTAGCAACGCTAGCTTAACTGACAGCAAGAAAGTAGCACCCGTACCACACCATGAAGTGGAGCAATTAGCAAGGCAGCAGTTTTCAGGAGGTAACCACATTTCATTCTGACTTCCCTCAAGAAATTGCAAACTTGTCACATCATGATCATCTCAAGCTTGTTTCCAGACAGTCTTTAGTTGCTAAAACAGAACTTCTGAAGATGGGTCACTGGACCTGAAACGTTAACTCTAATTTCTCTGCACACATGCTGCCAGACCTGCTGAGTTTGTCCAGCAATTTCTGTTTCTGATTTCCAGCATCTGCAGTTCTTTTGGTTTGGAAGTTTTTAAATTGTAGTCTGCATTCCGAGCTAATGGGCTGTAAACCTTCAGTGGGAGGTTTTTGATTGAACTTTCACTTCCATTGTGAGGGTTTGTCTAACAGCTTGGATCATGTGACTGCGCACTGCATTAAAGGTGGGGTGAGCAGAGGAGATTAGATCAGAGCTTCTATGTGGGTGGGCTTCCCGTAATGATGAGCTTGTGGGTTGTGTTAGGAGCCTCCGCATGTTCCAGGCCAAAATCGAATTCTCTGTTAAATCTATCAGCAAATAGAAGACTAAGATTACAAAAAACGTTCCTTTCTGCACTGATTCTGTAAAATTGCCATAGTCCCACTGGATAATGGGCCCCCTCTCCTTAGAGAGAGAGATACCAGGTTTAATCGGAGGGTCAGCACACCTCAGTTGAGGGGAAAATTTGAGTTATTCGTACTAATCTCACCCAGTGTAGGAATTGGACCCCACACAATTAGGCATCACTCTGCTTTGCAAACTAGACACCCAGCCAACTGAGCTAATTGACCTCCTGAGTCTGAGATTGGTTCTTTGATTTTCTTGTTGGTTTTGCAATTATTTGTAATATTAGTTAAAATGCAACATCTCCGAGGTTTTAAATACAGATACAGTTTGCAAGGCCTTCTAGTTATGCAGGTGTTTAATTTTTTTCAGAACACTCAAGACTGGAAATGAACGTCCGTCCGTCCGTTGTTCATCAGCAACCCTTTAGTTGCAGAGCAAGTTTCCACAGATTGTTTGACAACACAAGGCATCACACGCCGGATTCAGTCCTCATTTAACATCCATGCAGGACATGCCGCTGGCTAGTGATCAGAAATGGGAACCCAGGAAGTTGGGAGCGACAGGATGGAGAGGGGGATGGTGTTGTGGTGGATGCGGGGGGGAGGGATGAGGTTGGAGTAGGGGCAGGAGGGAGGCGGGGGCGAGTGGTAGTGTGAACTAAATTTAGTTTGAATGCTGTTATTGTTGTTTTGGCTGAACTCGGTTAAGTGTGGATCACGGATTTTTAAATCTATGATCTTCCATGTGTATTTAATATGGGGATTATCCCAGATAGAGCATGTGCCCTCTGAGTCAGTTTGGGAGGTAGATACAAATCCAAACTCACAAAACAAGGATTTATTTACTTCATTGTTTCTCCCATGAAAAGGTAGCCTTTTGTAGCTCTGGTGTTACATTAATTTCCTAATCCCCTATCCTCATAGGGGTGCTGTCTGTGATTAATGGGTGCAGTTTTGAAATTCACAGGCTTTGCTGCATTTTATGTTATTTCTGTGGTGTCTTTGAAGCTGTTCATTAAAAAAACATGCAGCAGCCCGGGATTCTGCTAACATCTGGTTTGGCAAAAGATAGTAACCTTATTCTGGAAAATGACTGCTGCTCCCTTGCCAAGTGTGAAACTCCTAGAATTCTTAATAACCTCTCTATAATCAGAGGCCTAACTCAAAGGACAGAACTTTATACTTTAGAGGAAGGGACTCCACCTTGGCAAAATAGTCAGTGAACCGATTATATTCCGTAAAAACTAAGAGCCACTCTGTTACCATGACAATGATTGGAGAATCGTGCTCATATCCTGGAGTTTTTTTTTACAGGGGTTAATATAGGTCAAACACACTGACTTCAGTTTTGGGTAAACATGGTTGCACCATTAACCCCTTGCTAACTGAAGCAATTTCATAAAATGTAGATGGTGCAAGGAAATGAAATGAGCGTAAATGATAAAGTTAGTTTTGATCTCAGCAATTTGTTGTGCAGGAAATTGTTAGACAAGAGGAAAACAAATGAACTAATATAACTTGTTCAATGGGTGATCCTGGAAGCAGCCTCATTCTAGCTGTTTATTAAAAAGCCACTGAGAATTCATTCCCACAAATTTTAATGGGATAAATAACTAATTAATCTGTTTTACTTATCTGAGGGAGTAACACTGACCAGGACACAGACAGTGCCATCTCCAATAACTATGTTACTTCTTGCTGAATTGACTGACCTCTGTCTTCTATAGCAGTGGAGGTGCTACAGGTGATATAAAATAAAGGGCTGTCTTCTCACTTCAGATTACAAACCATTGATTACAGTTTGAAAGATATGGCTGCGGGTGCCTGTTTTGGCAGGTACATCCTCACACCTGGCCAGTTGACTGACAGTCTGTTAGCCCATAGAACCATAAAGGTCAGAGTCACTGCCTTGGGTGTAGAGGAGCTGAAGGTAGAAAATAAAATCACCTTGACAGTATTTTGAAGGTCAGATAATTGATAAATGAGGGCTTCCCAATAAGGATTAACAGGTTGCTAACACGAATATGAACACAATGTTAGTACTAGACACTGCTCCTGAGTGAATGTTAAAGGATACTTTTTAACAATTACAGTCCGACACTTATGTTGAAATCAAGTTTGAGAATCCTGCTGATACCTGCTCTTTGTTTGCAGGGATTTTAGTACAAAGTGGTGCTGGAGTGAATGTAGTACAACACCAAGCAGGAGCCACACTGGCACAAACATTGTACTGGAAATGTGTTGCTGGAAAAACGCAGCAGGTCAGGCAGCATCCAGGGGAGCCACACTGGCACAAACACTGTACTGTAAGTAATGGACCAACTGCCCAAGGATAATTACTATCACTGCAAAATGGGGATGAAGAGCAAGCAGTGCAAAACATGTCACTGAAATCAATATACAGTGCTATCATACAGAAACCAATTGCAGCTGCAAAGTCTCAGGCACAGAAATTCCTATTCGTGACAGAGGGGAAAACTAGCAAATCTCAAATAAGTGGTTTGCGAAATGAGGCAAACCTTGTTTTGTCCTTTTTTTCATAATAGGTAAGTGTGGAATTTTCCCAGATGACCCTTTGTGGTATCTTTGCTACCTTTGCCAGTATGTGGTACAGAGTAAAGGTTGTTTGAGGTAGTTCCCTCATTTATTCTTTGTCTTGGGTCTATCTAGTAATTAATGGAAGATGATCTACCATTATAGAACATCTACAGAAGGTGCCTTGTTCTTAGATAACAAGAATTGGTTGATGGCAATAAGTACAGCTACATTTGGGCAGGGATATTAATAATACTTCAGGGAGGTGGTACAGATGAACCTGTTCCCTCTGAAATCTAGAATGGAATTCCTTATTTTTTCTCCCATAGAAGAAATATTATATAATCATGTGCAAAAAATATTGCATTTTAGGTCCTCCAGTGTGTGGTACTGGGTTTGAAGTCGTTCACTTCAAGAAATCCTCTTTTTACTTTGTTTTATCTTGGGCCTATCTAGTAATTAGTGCTAAAAGACAAACCACCTACAAAAGAGGCATTCTTCATGGATAACAAGATGGTAACATGTTCATGACATCAATAAGTACAACTGCATTTGGTCAGGCATAATTCCTGGGACCGGAGGGAGTTGATACAAAAACGTCTGCCATCTCTGAAAGCTACAATATTCTATTTACATTAGAATCGGTGGAGTCAATATGATATGAGCACGATGTAACCCCTTCAGAACCAATATCTTATGCCACAGAACTGTGAGGTGGTTGATGTGGGCAGAACATTTGCTTAGTTCCCTGTAGCAAAGGACGCAGCTATGTAAGTCTTTGTAATGATGGGCTACAGATTACAAACAATCGGGTTTGCCTGTTAGTCCGTGGTGATTAGTGCCAGTGAAGAATGGAGCTATGTCTGGGAATGAGTTGGCACTTTGCTAGAGAGTCAAAGATGACTTTTATAAATTTAAGGGCCTTTTTGAGCATCTGCTTTTAGTACTGGAAGTGCAAATCAGGAATTAGAATGCACACCGAGCGATTTAACCATGTTGTGCTCTCTCAAGCACAACAGCAGTAAAAAATGATCAGTGTGCTTCAAATTAGGAGTGTGTCTGTTGAACAATGGAAAAGCAAGTACTCAAAAGTCTTTTGGCAAATTTGATGCTTTAATGTTTCCAGTTATGAGATGTGAATGTAAGCAGCCGTTTGTGCTATTCTTTGCTCAGTGTCAGCAGGTTCATCGCAGAGAATTCTGACGGTAAGAAGTTTAAGTTGAAACTTTATTGCTGGAACAGCACAGCAGGTCAGGCAGCATCCAGGGAACAGGAGATTCGACGTTTCGGGCACAGGCCCTTCTTCAGGAATGAGCAGAGAGTGTTCAGCAGGAGAAGATAAAAGGTAAGGAGGAGGGACTTGGAGGAGGGGCGTTGGAAATGTGATAGGTAAGAAGTTGAAGCCCTGATGCAGGTAAAATTGCTGAATGCCACACTAGCTCAGCAGGGTGTTCAAAGACATTCCCTTCAATGAGGATTTTGTTGCAGTATTACTGAAAAAGCCATGTGGACCCAGCCTGCCGACATGAAAAGCAAGAGAACAGACCAGGCCCATTTCAGGTAGAAAAATGCAATGTAAAGGAATCATTTCAGACTTGCCCAACAACGTCAGCCTGCAATTATAATATTTTGAGAACACTCATTCTAATTTTAAACTACTTTACCACAGGGAAAAGGTGTTTCCTATGACAGTCATAGCTTTTGTCACTTGGGATTATTCACTTCTTTTTGTGGCAGTTGTGTAAGAAATTAGGCTTGCCAGCTCTCAATTTTGTATGTTACCACTCTCACTGGAGCTTCACAGTGGTGTCCCCAGCTCATGGAGTCAATTGCATTGGATGGACTGGGGCTAGTACCTGTGGGGTGAACGGTTGCCAGAAGTATACAGGATGGATCATGATGTTGCTCAGTGTGTCATGCTGATTGGATGCCAAGGTATCATTTTTATGTCAATGCTTCAGCTCACATTACTGTACACAGAGTTTGTTTTTTATTCATTTGTGGGACAAGGGCGTTGCTGGCTAGGGGTCAGCAATTATTGCCCGTCCCTAATGGCCCATAGGGGAGTTAAGTGTCAGTCACATTTCTGTGGGTCTGGAGTCACATGTAGGCCTTACCAGGTAAAGATAGCAATTTTTTTTAGATTACTTACAGTGTGGAAACAACCCTTCGGCCCAACAAGTCCACACCGACCCGCTGAAGCGCGACACACCCAGACCCATTCTCCTACATTTACCCCTTCACCTAACACTATGGGCAATTTAGCATGGCCAATTCACCTAACCTGCACACTTTTGGACTGTGGGAGGAAACCAGAGCACCCAGAGGAAACCCACACAGACACAGGGAGAATGTGCAGACTCCACACAGTCAGTTGCCTGAGGCGGGAATTGAACCCAGGTGTCTGGCGCTGTGAGGCAGCAGTGCTAACCACTGTGCTGCCCAATTTCCTTCCCTAAAGAGCAAAGAATCATAGTCATAGAGATGTACAGCATGAAAACAGATCCTTTGGTCCAATTGGTCCATACTGACCAGATATCCTAAATTAATCTAGTCACACTTGCCAGCATATGGCCCATACCCTCCAAACCCTTCCTATTCATATACCCATCCATAGAGTCACAGAGATGTACAGCACAGAAAGCTGTGACAAATTCCTGACTCATGTCTTCTGGCTGTTATGAAGATACTACAGATTAAATTAGATTAGATTCTCTGTAGTATGGAAACAAGTCCACACCAACCCTCTGAAGAGTAACTCACCCAGACACATTCCCCATATTTACCCCTGACTAATGCACCTGTTAACACTCTGGGCAATTTAACATTACCAATCCATCTGACCTGTCCATCTTTGGATTGTGGGAGGAAACTGGATCACCCGGAGGAAACCCACACAGACACAGGAAGAATGTATAAACTCCACACAGACAGTCACCCGAGGCAGGAATCAAACCCGGGACCCTGGCACTGTGCGGTAGCAGTACTAACTACTGAGCCACATGCTGTCCCCACTGAGCCAGCGTGCCAGCAGATATTTACTGCTTTCTGTTGTTCTTTAAGGGAGCAGTGTACAGATGCTGAGGAACCTTCTGCTGACTTTCAGGCCTTTGCACAAACCACTCATTCCCAAACTTGAGTGATATTGGTCTTGGGGAATGAGTGAGATAAACTGCTGTGAGAATGAAAAGGGAGAAGGAAGAGTAAAGCATTCAACAGGAGGTCAGGGTATTCAAACAACTATTCCGTCCCTGACCATCCATGAAAAGCAATGACCAGGATGTTCCCCTGCTGAGAAGTAGCATGGCAGGTGGTGGGATAGGCAGAAAACCAGGTGGATTGGTGCCAATGAGATATGTGCTCCCTGCCCGCTGCTCAGAAATTAAGTTCTGGGCAGATAGGCACATGATCAACCTTCATGACCCGCTGCCCTTAAATAGTTAATTAACAATCTCTTAGAGGCCTCATCCCAACTGGTTTGCAATTACTTTAACTCCAGGCTGAATGGGAAAGAGCCGGCCCACCCAACACTATGGGCAGGATGATTTGGATGCTTTGGGTAGTGGGTGAGGGCACGAGTCTGAGTAAGCATGACAGACTAATCTGAGGATAGGGTTTGGCCTCCGAGAGCCGCCCCACACTTTCCTAACTTTGAACCCTGACCTCTCTCCCCGCCGCAGCATTGCCAAGGTCTGCAGATGCTGGCCTCTGATTGGTGGGCAGCTCCAGACAGGCAGGACTTGACTTCATAATGACTGCAGAAAGTCTGGACTGATGATTGATTCAGTGGGTTTTCTGAATAAGGTACATAGTGTCTTTTTCTCTGCTTGAACACAGGAAAATCCCATCCTATGCGTGAGAATTCTGCTCTTCAGTGAGGGTACCCTGACTGAAACCTGCCAATTGCTGCAGCCATAATGGCAGTGTCAGAGTGGGCCCACGTGGCATTGCCAGTGGCTAATCTAGCCATGACCTTAAACCTACCTTAACCTCAATCTACCTGATTCCTTCCCAGGTTGGAGTTGGAGATGTTTGCAACAATTCACAGTTTTCTGACCACAGTTGCACAAGGGATGTTCAATGAGAGCTACCTGAACTTCATTCACTCTCTTGGCTGGGAGAAGCTTTGCTGGGTCGATTGGCTTTCCAAGTCAGAGGGTGACATTTATTGTATGCATGCACTGCACTTCCAATCGCAAAAACAGATGGGATTTCATTTGCGCAACAATCCAATGTAAGATCAGTCACAGCCAATCATGCAGTTGGTACACTGGCAGCAGTAATGGTTCTTTGATGTCACTGATCGAATATGCTTACTGTATTTGAATCACCATGGCAAAACAAAACATAACTACAGGATAACGTGAGCTGTCTGAGATAAAGCGAGAACTGCAGATGCTGGAGAGTCAGAATTAGAAACTGTGGTGCTGGAAAAGCACAGCAGGTCAGGCAGCATCCGAGGAGCAGGAGAGTTGACTTTTCGGCATAAGCCCTTCATCAGGAAAGTTTGAGGGGGGGGGGTTGGACACTGAGAGATATGGGGTGGAAATGGGGCTGGGGTGAAGGTAGCTGGGAATGCAGTAGGTGGATGCAGGTGGGAGGTGATAATGATAGATCTGTGGGGAGGTTGAAATGGTTAGGTGGAAAGGAAAATGGACAGGTAGGACAAGTGAAGAGGGAAGTTCTGAGATGGAGGGTTGGATCTGGGATTGGTGAGGGGAGGGGAGTTTTGGAAACTGTTGGAGTTGATGTTGATGCCGTGTGGCACCCAATGACTCCACTGCTCTGTCGTTGATCACTTCGACACCCCCTACAACTCCACCAAGGACACTAAGTCCTGGGCCTCCTCCACCACCAAATCCAAGCCACCCGATGCCTGGAGGAAGAATACCTCCTCTTCCACCTTGGGACTCTTCAACCACACGGCATCAGTGTCAATTTCACCAGTTTCCTCATCTCCCCTCCCCCAACCTGATCCCAGATCCAGCCCTCCAACTCGGCACCGCCCTCTTTACCTGTCCTACCTGTCCATCTTCTTTCCCACCTATCTACTCCACTCTCCACATCGACCTATTACAATCACCACCCAGCTGTATCCACCTATTGCCTTCCCAGCTACCGTTCCCCCCACCCAATCCTTGATGAAGGGCTTATGCCCGAAACATCAATTCTTCTGCTCCTCAGATCCTGCCTGACCTGCTGCACTTTTCCAGCGCCACTCTTTTTGAATAAGAATCATCTGCTGGGTATCTGGGTCACTGCATGCATTCAAGGTTGAGTTAGGTATATTGTCGAGGGAGTCAGGAGTTATGAATTGAGACCACAACCAGATCTGTCATTATCTTACTGATTGGTGGAGCAGCCTGGAAAGGACAAGTAGTCTCCTCCTGTTCCTAGGACCAATACTCCTGCTGGAGGAGATAGCACACGGCTCTGATGGATACAATGAGCATCCACGCAGTGAAAACCACGCTGCCCTATAAAATGTGATAATGCACAAGAGCATTTCCATTGCTTGCATTTCCCTAGATTAGACCTGCAGCAATTGACAGTGCAAACATCAGGATTAAGGCTGGAGCCAGAAAATGTGTTACCTTTCTAACAATTACAGCTTTTGCGATGTTAAAAGCCTCTATTAAATTTGCTACGGAACACCTTGACTCAGTTGCCTTTTCTGGTTATTTTTGAAGTTGTTGCAAACTTTTTAAAAGCATTTTTAATTTTCTTTGTCATATTTTGATTTGAATTTTTCAAAACAAAATAGTTTCAATGCCTTTTTCCAACCCACAATTTCTGCTCAAATACCCTTTCAAGATTAATTTTCTCCCATGTGTGGTTCAGTTCCACATGGTCAGCAGATCTATGAATTCAAGCAAAAAAGGAACCTTTGCAAGCTGTTTATATTAAAAAAAAATCAATGAAAACAGAGGTGAGCTTTACACGATAAAAAGGATAATTTAGTGTAAGGAGATCCTTTTTCCGAATCTGAGAAATGTTTCCTGGTAAACACAGCCAAGGTGTAAATCAATAGCTGCACAATTTTGAATTATTCACACTTTATCCAAATAAGACTGAAATATGTGCTGAATGATTACACGTGTCCTTGTGTAAGAAGTTTTATGAGCCTCTACTTGTACTGACCTCCATACTTCAAACTGTCTGATTTTACCGAAAGCTTGCTGTAGCTTAGCAATATTAAATCACAGGTATATTAGCTTCACAAAGTAATTGGACACTTGGGATTATTGAGCTTCACCATTTAATGTGGGTTGTCCTGAATTCTAGGCATTACATCCCTAAAGGGGAATACATGCTCAGAACTCTTCTGCACAATGCTGCAGGCAAAACATGATAGACACCAAATGATCAGATCCCTAAGGTGAGGGAATAGTGCTGGCAAGGACAGGAATTGAAATCTATTTTTGTACTGCAGAATGGCCTACTTCTCCAATAGCTGCTATTATTCATTATATCAGACAATTGAGTTTGTTAATTTTGCAAAGATTATTCCATTGTAACTATTGTTAACAGCAAACAGTTACAATCTTTTCTTATTGGAGAAATGGTGATATGACTAGGCAATTAATCCAGAGGACCAGTTTCGTACGCTGGGAGCAGGAGTTAATTCCTACCATTACAGTTGGTGGAATTTAAGTTCAATTAATAAAAGATAATCACTTAAAAAAACGACATCTGGCATTATAAACTAGTTTCAGTAATGGTGATTATGGGTAACCATTAACCATTAAAAAAAAACCCAACTGGTTCATTTTTGGGAAGGAAATCTGTCATCTTGAATTGGTCTGGCCTATATGTAGTTTCAACCTCAAAGGAATTGTTCCAAGCTGGTGGGGATGAGCCATGGCTATTCTTCATTTTAACCCTCTCTTAATCAGTCACAACAAATATCTTTTGTGTTTTTCCCTTTTAGTATGAAACTATCACACTTCAATTAAACTTAGTTAACTAGACCAAGATGTAAGTGAGCTTATTCCAAGATTTTCTTGACTGGTTTTCTTTGTGACGGGACAGTGGCTCAGCATTTACTACTGCTGCCTCACAGTGCTAGGGACCCAAGTTCAATTCCACCACTGTTTGTGGAGTTTGCACATTCTCCATGTGTCTGTGTGGGTTTTCTCTGGATGTTCTGGTTTCCTCACACAATCGAAAGATGTGTGGGTTAGGTGGATTGGCCATGATAGTGTCCAGTGATGTGCAGACAGGGTGGATTAGCCATAGTGTTACAGGGATTGGGTGAGAAGATCTTTGGAGAATTTGTGTGGACCGAGTGGCCTGGTTCCACGCCCTAGGGATTCTATAAGTGGAAGAACGTGCAGTTTTATTACTGCCCCCAAGAAAAGTGACAACAAAGACACGCACAAAAGCACAGGGATTGAGTATCTCAGGCAGGTTGGGGAAGCAGGGAGAGTGCAGACAGAAAGACAAAGGCAATTGCAGTTTATAATTTTGGTTTTGCAAGAGTGAAACCTAATGGCTTAGGTGCTGTCCTGTTTCCCCAGGTGTGACAATTTTGAAGAAGGCCCCCAATTTCTCAGTCAACTGAAGTTTCTGCAAATAAAAGCAAAGCTGACAATCTGAAATTAAAAGAAAGGAATTGCTGGAGAAACTCAGCAGGTTTCACAGCATCTGTGGAGAGAGAAACAGAATTAGCGTTTCGAGGACAGTACGTGTCTGCTTCAGAACTCCAAGTTCGTTGCTCCCCATAGGTAACTCTTTCATCTTTAATGTGTGAAGTTATTATTACAAGTATGAGTAAAACAAGAGATGGGAATCTCCTGACATATCACTGGGTTTTAGTGCTTCTTGATTATGTTTCGACATGGGACAAGCCCCTCTGCTAATTTAAACCCGACACACAGAGAAGCTCACCTTGCGCTGTAATCTGTTAGATTGAGAGAGACTATCCCAGAGATCACCATTTAAAGTAAAAATTAACAATTTTATTTCTGAGCAACAATTTACAACTCCTGTTCTTAAACCTATTTTTACCTCCCCACTTTACAATACCAGTCCAATAAAAACCTTGATTAAGATTTACAAAAAAAATCCCATTTCAAAACCAGTCAGCTTTGTTGATTTTGTTTTGTTGATTTTCTTTAAGATTAGATTCCCTACAGTGTAGTAACAGGTCTTTTGGCCCAACAAATACACATTGACCCCCCGAAGAGTAACCCATCCAGACCAATTCCCTTACATTTACCCCTGACTAATGGACCTAACACTAGTGGGCAATTTAGCATGGCCAATTCACCTGACCTGCACATCTTTGGACTCTTAGATTTTCCTCTTAGATTTTTCCCTAGGTTGGCTTTGATGTTCTGCTGCACAAATTTCTTATGGGCAGGTACCTTTTAGAGAGCTCTTTGGCTCGCAGTTTATACTTGTTGGTCTTCTTGCCAGTTCTCCCCCCTACTGATCAAAATATCTACCTCACAACATCGGATTATTTCATTGGTTTGATGTTGTTAAATACTAAAGTCAAATTTGATAGGATTTTGGCATCTAGGGCATAATTTAAAATGATTGTCCAAATTTGAATTTATTTTTTGTATCATGGCAACTCGTCTGCACTATTGGTTTCACAGTCAAATGTTACACCTTCATAATAATTAAAACTGCAATTCTTAGACAGCTGTTTTTGTACGTAGTAGGTGGATTACCTGGGCTCATCAGATGGTCACAGTCACCACTTTAGATCAGTGATGTTTTATTTTTAAAACCATTTTTAGTCCATGATAGTCTTAAGTCTTACAGTCAGATGATTAGTATTGATCATTCATTTTCATTGTGATTGCAATACAATTTTTAAAAAATTGACTGGCTCTTAAGGACAATTTGGAATGAGCAACTGATTCTTACCTTGTCAGCGACACCCACATTCGATGAACAAACAAGGTGACAAGAGAATGAACAACAGTTTCTTTAAATTATATTGTGTTTTAAAGAAGAAAAGTGTCCAAAACTTTTTCCTGGGACTGATTATGAATCAAGAATTGGCATTGACAGGACAGTTGAGAGAAAGTGAGGACTGCAGGTGCAGTAGAATCAGAGTCAAATAGTGTGGCGCTGGATAAAGCATTTTTGGCACTAGCCCTTTGACAGATGACTGAAAGTTTCATCAAAGAGATGGTCTTCAAAGAGTTACTTACTAGACAAAAAAAGATAGAAGGATAAAGAGGATGAGAGTTTCAGGGTGAGAATTCCAGAGCTTAAGACATGGCAGTTGAAGGAGCAATCGCCAATGATGGATTGAGGAAATTTGGGGAAAGAGGCCAAGATTTGAAGGGCACGGAGGTCTGGGAGGGTGCTAGAACTGGAGGAGATTCAGGGATAGGATAAAAGTTTTAAAATCAAGCTTTCATATGATAGAGAATGAATTTCGGTAATTAAATATTGAGATCATTGTCAATCAGTCGATCGGAGGAATCAACAAGTTCTGGATAGGCCCACACTCTATGGAGTTCTCAAGACATATATCGATACCACAGCCTGAGGCAGAGCCTGATTGATAACTGGCCCTGCAGTCAGCAGGGAAGTCCTACCAGGAAAAGGGCAATGACTAGACGGACAGTCCATAGGGTGGCATTTGATTCAAAGAGTGCAATTAATTGAAGGGTTTAGGAGGATGATTGGTTGTAGGGTAGGGAGTCTGGACAAGATGTGGATTAGGGCCAGAGGCAAATGGGGTGCTGCTTTGTTCAAGAGTGGAGAGTATGGGAAAGGGGGGTTGGGGTGGCCAACTGACTGGGAGTGCATGCTTTTCAGGGATGCAGACAGAGTTGGGGCTCTGGGGGAGGGGACAGGATGTGATACGTGATGTTGATGGTGGAGGAATCAGGACCTGGTGCTGATGGGGGAATTGAGATTTGGTTGGTGATGGGGCAAATCATCAAAACAGGAATAGCAATAGGTCGCTCTGTTCACTGAGCCCACTCCATCACTTAATGTGATCACGGCCAATGGAATCCTTCAATGTCTACATTATTCCCATAACCCTTTACACTATTAGCAAGTAGAAATCTATCAAACTCCTTTAAACAGACTCAAAGACTGAGTTTCCACAGCTCTCTGAGGTAGAGAATTTCAAAGACTCTCAACCTTTGAGTAAAAAGCTTTCTCTTCATCTTGGTTTTTATAGTTTTTAAAATAATTGTGCCCCCTGGTTTTATGATCCCCAAACAGGGGAAACATCTTTTCTGCATCTAACCTCTACCATTGTAGTATTTTGTAGGTTATGATGAGATCATCTTTCACTTTTCAAAGCTCGAGAGAATACAGGCCCAGCTTTCTCAATCTCTCTTCCGAGGATAGTCCTGCTCTTCCATGAACAAGTCTGGTGAAACGTTGTTACAGACCTTGTATAGCAATAATATCTTTCCTGAGATAAAGAGACTAAAACTGCACACAGTATTCAGGTGTGGCCTAACCAAGCTCCTGTGCAATTGAAGCAAGACTTCACTACTCCCGGACTCAAATCCTCTTGTCATAAAGACTAACTCTCCATTAACTTTCCAAACAGCTTGCTTTATCTACATGTTAGTAGCTTGTTGACAAGGACACCTAAGTCCTGTTGTGTACCTATGTTTTTCAATCTTTTAACATTTAAGAAATACTCTGAAAATTTATCCTTCCTACCAAAGCGAATAACCTCATATTTTTAAGGTGATTGGTGCCTGAATGAGATACTTGTGGGATTTGAGACCAGGATGTAGATGATAGGGTGAGTTGTGACATGCTTGGGAGGGGAGAAGATCCCGTGAGAAAGGTCATTGCAAGGGGCCCCAATCATGGGAACACCTTAGGCAGGAACCTGGCTCCAGGAGATGAAGACACTCACATCTTGGATCTATCAAATCTTCACCTTTGAGAACTTGCCAAAATCTTCAATGCTCAATCAATCCTGCGAACAGCATGTAATTTTCAAAAGCTTCATGACAATAATGCTTGCAGTTGGCTTATTGTATTTAAATCTGTGACTCAGCTGTTTGGGACACTAACCTAGACCTCGGCTTCAGTTAAAGTTGGTGGATTGTAGACAGATTAAAGTCAGGATTTAGGTTCAAAGTTTGGGTGAAGATTTAGGTTTCTAAAACTTTTATCCTCTCTCCATTTAACCCCTAACCTCTCAGTTTTAAGTTATAATTGAGCCCTTTATTTTGAGGATGGCTCTTTCATTATCCTCATCTAACTTTGTGATACTTCAGCAAAATGTAGACAATATCCCGGTTTGTGTTGAGAAGCGATAAGTAACATTCATGCATCAAGGAGCAATGACCATCACAAATAAGAGAGAATCTAACTTTCACTTCATGATATTTAATTACATTACTAATACTGAATCCCCCATTCTCAAAATCCTGGGGATTACCATTGACCACAAACTGAACTGGACTTGTCATAGAAATACACCGATTACAGCAGCAGGTCAGACCCAAGGAATCCTGCAGCAAATACTTATCATTTGACTTCCAGAACCTGTCCACCATCTATAAGGCAGGTCAAGAATGTGATGGAATACTCACCACTTGCCTGGATTGATATAGCTCCAACAATACTCAAGAAGCTTGACACCATCCAGGACAAAGCAGTTGCTTAATTGGCACCATGTCCACAAGCATCCATTCCCTCCATCACCGACACTCAGTGCGTACCACCTACAAGATGTAGTGCAGAAATTCACTAATGATCCCTGAGGTAGCTCCTTTCAGATCCACAACCATTACCATTTAGGAGGACAAGGGAACACTGCCACCTGAAAGGCACTTCCCATTTGACTTGGAAAATGTTGCCATTCCATCACTGACACAAGGTCAAAATCATTACCATCAATACCATCAAAATCATTATCAATCATTCCATCTCTGTTGCCATGTCAAAATCCTAGAAGTGCCTCCCTAACAATGTTTTAAGGGCCCTCAAACGCTCCAGTTCAGCACTTAATTTATGAAGCTACCTCATTTTTTTATAAAGTTTAACTCAATTTTATTTTCCTTTTCATCTTTGTAAGAGAGTAACGTTCCTTCCACTTGCATACAGATGTATTCAATATAATGGAAATAATTTAGAGTTCGAGTTAGGGCCAGAGTAATTGACTGGCTGGATTAGTTTTGATTGCCCTGGTGGGCTGGAGAAGAATTTTATAGGTTCATTCCCATTTAAGATTGTCCTTGGTTTCATCTGGTTTCTCACCCATCCTAGGAGGTCAATGGTTTCAGACAGGATGCAGACTGTACAGGTGTCATGAAATGAAAGGTAGCATGGTTCTGAGAGTTTGGCTGGTTGAACCTGGGAGCCTTTACTTGCCCATCATTGTTCAAATGTCTATCTGTTTTGAGTGTCTTGTGAAAGATAGGCCTGATATTTGATATTTGTTGCATGTTGCTATTCAAGAAGCATGGAGAAATTGTACTCATTCTGACACAATGTTAATTGAATTTAAATTTAATGTCATAATTCTGGTCATGATGCTTTAAGGTAACAAAACAGCCACTTTATCCCTTATCCTGGAAGAACTTCTGGGGGTTAACAAGAATAATAATGGTACCACTGAGTGATATGAAGCAACATCAGTAAAGCAGAAGAATGAATCATTTGTTTAATGCCTCTGTGTAGGATTTATGTGCAAAGAATTGAAACTTCCTGATGAAGGGCTTTTGCCCGACACACCAATTTTCCTGCTCCTCGGATCCTAGTTCACCTGCTGTGCTTTTCCAGCACTACTCTAATCACAGTATGCACCTGCTCATTCATCTTACAAGAAAAGGTATACTGCGCAATGGAGACTGAAATAAGAAACATGGCATTTGTTAATATAAGTACAGTCAGTTCTGCTACAATACATCTTTCGTTAATGCGAATTGACTGTAATGCGAGTGGTGAATTGGGAACGCTATTTCTAAACCACGTGTGTTGGCTATAAAGCAATTAGATTGCCAATACTCTAAGTGTTATGTGCATTGCGTGACCTTTGTATAGCACAGGGTCACACAGGAACGGAACTATCACATTATAGAGAAAATGACTGTAACTGGTTGAAAAAGACAAAGCTTTGGAAAACAAACAAGGCTTTGAAGACTTAATTGCACAGTTCATTCCCCATCTGAAACAGTGTTTCAGTTCACCCATCGAATTTGGTCAAAAACATGAACAAAATAATTTAATGCTTAATAGATTTTAATCATCAAGCCATCTAGAGGATGCCTATTCTTTGCAGCTTGACCTGGTCTGATAAATGTTGAAATATCAGTATGTTTACTCACTTTGGAAGAAATGCAGTGTCTGCATTCTTGATGTGAATTAGAGGTAGTTGGGAGGCCTCTGGTGGACATAAGCTTGGTAACCATGGGATGGTGGAAAAGGGCGCGAGAACAACACTTCACATATCCTAAGTGTCTTGCAATTAAAAGGCTCACCTTAAAAATATGAAAGTAATATTTGTTGGTAGCTTAAAATTTTTCTATCTTAATAGTTTTTTCTTAAATGAGAACTTTATCTCCTGTTTTATTTAGCTATCCTTCCCCCCTGTGCCTTACATTTCTTTCAGTTGAGGAAGTGTTTTCTCAGTTTTTATTGTCTGTATCTTCTGTACAATGACAACAATCACAGTAACTTGTATTTTTTGTGTGTTTAATGTGACAAACTGCCCCAAGGTCTTTCACAGAAGCCATGATTTGGAGTGCCAGTGTGGGACTGGGATGTACATCATGTGGGTGGCATGGTGGCACAGTGGTTAGCACTGCTGCCTCACAGTGCTAGTGACCCGGGTTCAATTCCTGGTCTGGGTGGATTGCGCTTCGGCGAGTCGGTGTGGACTTGTTGGACCGAAGGGCCTGTTTCCACACTGTAAGTGATTGAAGCAGCAGTGCTCCAATAGCTAGCACTTCCAAATAAGCTTGTTGGACTTTAACCTGCCATTGTATGATTTTTAACTTTTCACAGGAGCAGTATTAA
Source organism: Chiloscyllium plagiosum (assembly GCF_004010195.1). Taxonomy (NCBI): domain Eukaryota; kingdom Metazoa; phylum Chordata; class Chondrichthyes; order Orectolobiformes; family Hemiscylliidae; genus Chiloscyllium; species Chiloscyllium plagiosum. Next base: position 94,650,571 of record NC_057715.1, read on the forward strand.
ACTTGAAGTGATACTTGGAAGTGTCATTACATTCAAGCCTGTAGATCTAGTGTGGGAAATTATGACTAGTGTTGGTACTAGTATTTTATATGGCGATAAGATTTGATGGGCCAAAGGGCCTCTTCCATACTGTATGATTCTATGATCCCATGATTCCGTTTAAACAAAATATGGTGCCAAGTCTCACAAGGTGATAAGAAGTTGGATGACTAAAAACTTTGTCAAAGAGGTAGGCCTTAAAGGAGGTGTAAGTATTTGAAAGCTTACGGTCAAGTCACTTGAAGATCTGGCCACCAACGGTGCAGGCCTTAAAATTAGGGGTTTTTGAAAGGCATATATCTTGGAGTGCGAAGGGTTGTGAGCCTGGTGGAGGCTACACAGATGTAGAGAGAGGTGGTCAGTAATCAAATATCAGCCTCGATCAATCTTAGGAGGGTCAAACAATTATAGTGCCGCATAAAACAACTTTTACAGTTAAATAGCAGGATACAGATTTCTTACCACTTTAAGATTTACACAAGTAAAAATATTGCTCAGTTAAGGTTAATATGATCTGAGAATGGAGGAATATAACAACAGGTTGCCAATGTTAAAATTACAATGTTGCTTGTAGAGAAGTTTTTTAGATTAGATTACAGTGTGGAAACAGGCCCGTCGGCCCAACAAGTCCACACCGACCCGCCGAAGCGAAACCCACCCATACCCCTACATTTACCCCTTACCTAACACTACGGGCAATTTAGTATGGCCAATTCACCTAACCTGCACATCTTTGGACTGTGGGAGGAAACCGGAGCACCCGGAGGAAACCCACGCAGACACGGGGAGAACGTGCAAACTCCACACAGTCAGTCGCCTGAGTCGGGAATTAAACCCGGGTCTCTGGCGCTGCGAGGCAGCAGTGCTAACCACTGTGCCACCGTGCCGCCCAAGTTAACGGAGATCACTGAGTACATAGCTAATAGGGAACATATTGGAAGCAGAAATTTGGATTACGTCAGGTTTATGGAGGTAGAACATGGGAGCCAGCACAGATTGTATTGGAATAGTCAGATCCAACAGAAACAAAGGCATGAACGAGGATTTAAGGGTTTATTTATTAAAACAAGTATAAGTTCCTGCCTCTTCCATGATACAGCAAGTCAAGCTTCTTCATGATAAATGATAATTTAAGTGATCATTACAAAATGCAAATGTAAATGAATAGAGACGTCACACATTCTTATGATTCATCTACACCTGTAAGTAAGAAGAGCAGAAGCTTCACTTCAGTAACCTATTTAAATCTGAATAGTCGTAGTTACTAATGCATGCTGATGGAAACTGTTAAATTCCTGACACCCATCTACATTAATCTGTTAATTAATTCATCATCCCACTAGACACTCTATTCACATATCAGAGCAAAATAGTCTTACCGTTTTAAAAAGAAGGACATTACTATGTTTTGTTTGTCTAATCATTATTCATGATTCACTTCAAAAACTGTTTTACAACTTTTATCATTCATTTATGAATGCAGCAGTATCTGCTTGCTTAAAGAGGAGAGAAACTACTCAATCTTTTATCATTCATTTCCCTTCTGGCTGTTTATCAGTGCATTCAAAAAACCTTCAGAGAAAACACGGGTGATAGCAAAGCAGCTAATCATTGATGCATAATGTCAGTGTATGTAAATAATCATAGATTCTACAATGAAAAATGTACAACATTAGATTTAGAAGAGAGAAACTTAAAGAGGCAGTTGGGATTCATGTGCTTTGTGCAGAAGCGGTGAGGGCATGGGGAAGAATTCTAACTGAGTTCAAGAATGTTCTGAATAAATCCTGGAGATACATTTACCAGAGGATTATGAGAGAGAGAGGTCTTGTGCAGGTTCTGGTCACATGCATTTGGAAAGATGCGATGCTCCTTGAGAGGAGACTTGTCACAATAGTTCCAAGGCTGAAGGATTTTAGCGATAAAGTTTGGTTGAAAATGCTGGAGATTGTTCACTTTGGTGCACCATGGATTGAGGAGAGATTTGTTTAAGAAGTGTAATAATAGGACAGGTTCACATAAAATAGACAAGGAAAGGAGTTTCCCATTAGCTTATGGACAAGGAATGTTGTTCACAGATTTAAGGTTTTGGGCAGAGAGACAGGGGTTATGAGGAAGAAATTTTATCATGTAGTGTGTGATAATGGCTTGCAACTCACTGCCAAAGAGGTTGATGGATGCGAAGACAATGAACAATTTTAAAAGAAAATTGGATGGATATTTGAAGGAAATAAACTTACTGAGGGCCAAAGTGGTAGAAGGGAATTGCTTTACAGAGAGCTAGCACAGACTGGATGGGCCAAGTGGCCTCAGTCTGTGCTACAATGGCTTGATGAACTGCATAGTTGGTATTATATTTCCTAGTTGAAACTTTATTGCTGGAACAGCACAGCAGGTCAGGCAGCATCCAGGGAACAGGAGATTCGACGTTTCGGGCACAGGCCCTTCTTCAGGAATGAGCAGAGAGTGTTCAGCAGGAGAAGATAAAAGGTAGGGAGGAGGGACTTGGAGGAGGGGCGTTGGAAATGTGATAGGTGGAAAGAGGTCAAGGTGAGGGTGATAGGTCGGAGTAGGGTGGAGGCGGAGAGGTCAAGAAGAAGACTGCAGGTCAGGAGGGCGGTGCTGGGCTGGAGGGATCCGGCTGAGACAAGGTGGGGGGAGGGGGGATGAAGAAACTGGTGAAGTTCAAGTTCATCCCCTGTGGTTGGAGGGTTCCCAGTCGGAAGATAAGACGCTCCTCCTCCGACCGTCGGGTTGTTGTGGTTTGGCGGTGGATGAGTCCAATGACCTGCATATCCTCGGTGGAGTGGGAGGGGGAGTTGCAATGCTGTGCTACAGGTTGGTTGGGTTGGTTCGTCCGGGTGGCCCAGAGGTGCTCTCTGAATCGCTCCGCAAGTAGGCGGCCTGTCTCCCCAATATAGAGGAGGCCACACCGGCTGCAGCGGATGCAGTAGATGATGTGGGTGGAGGTGCAGGTGAATCTGTGGCGGATATGGAAGTGCCAACCTGTGGCACAGCATTTCAACTCCCCCTCCCACTCCACCGAGGATATGCAGGTCATTGGACTCATCCACCGCCAAACCACAACAACCCGACGGTCGGAGGGGGAGCGTCTTATCTTCCGACTGGGAACCCTCCAACCGCAGGGGATGAACTTGGACTTCACCAGTTTCTTCATCCCCCCTCCCCCCACCTTGTCTCAGCCGAATCCCTCCAGCCCGGCCCCGCCTTCCTGACCTGCAGTCTTCTTCTTGACCTCTCCGCCTCCATCCTACTCCGACCTATCACCCTCACCTTGACCTCTTTACACCTATCACTTTTCCAACGCCCCTCCTCCAAGTCCCTCCTCCCGACCTTTTATCTTCTCCTGCTGGACACTCTCTGCTCATTCCTGAAGAATGGCCTGTGCCCGAAACGTCGAATCTCCTGTTCCCTGGATGCTGCCTGACCTGCTGTGCTGTTCCAGCAATAAAGTTTCAACTTTGATCTCCAGCATCTGCAGACCTCACTTTCTCCTCATTATATTTCCTACAAATGAGAACTGGGATTTTCACTGTGCACTAGCTCATGATTTAGTTTTCATAAAAATGATTGGATGGATAAACTTTCACATTGGGGAGCACGGAACCAGTAAATTCCACTCTGAGACCAGATGGTCTGAAATGGTTGTTTCTCATTCTATACATTTCTCTGTGTCCATGCATCTACAGAAACATTGCTGACACTGCTCCAGCATTATCTTGTTTGCTTTGCAAAGTATACAATTACTAAGAACAAACTCTGACTATTTTTTTTCTCTTCCTTCTCAACGTAAGGAACACTTCAGCCCAGTTGTAGAAATCAATTTGTTACCCTGTTTGAAATTAATTCACTGAAAGCAGAGCTTCCTGATTTGGATGACTCAGTAATAGGGGGAGAAGAGCTTTCAGTGAGGAAGTGATCATGAGAACTCTTAACTGTTTTGCAGACTTTATTCAGACATGCTTTAGGGAATTAGTCATCATTGTTTGAGCATGTGTTCCAACTAGCATCTTCCCTTCTCACAATACAGCTTAATACATGAAAACCAAGCCAACATTTAAAAATTGAGAAACACAGGGAGTTTCTTCATCTTTAATTTTATTACCAATAATGCTGATAGGGTCCATATTTCTTCAAACCTTCCTTTGTGTAGTTTGTCCTTTGTTTGTCAACCTGATTATCTTTCTAAATTAAGAACTTCTCAATTAGCAAAAGATGAGTTTATGAGGTGTGGAGACCTGTCTATCATGTATATTGTGTCTTTTTTGAATATTAATGGAAAAAGAAGGCTCAGGGTTGGGTGTCTATATTGGAAAGCAACTCTTAAAATTGATATCAACCAAAATCACAGGACTCTAATGTACAGGGGTTGTTTCGGGGGTCTGGTGTCAGGCATATGAACCGAAGCCTTAAAGATATTCCTTTGGACTGGAGGACATGTCTTTTGAAGGAAGGTTGAGGGAGCTAGGGCCTTTCTCATTGGAGTGAAGAAGAATGAGAGGTGACTTGATAGAGGTGTACGAGATGTTGAGACGCATGGATAGAGTGGATAGACAGAGACTTTTTCCTTTGGTGGAAATGTCTATCACAGATGGGCATAAATTTAAGGTAATTGGAGGAAGGTTTAGGGGAGATGTCAGAGATAGTTCTTTACACAGAGAGTGGTGGGTGCGTGGAATGCACTGCCAGCAGGGGTAGTAGAGTCAGACACATTAAGAACATTTAAGCGACTCTTAAATAGGCACATGGAAGTTAGTACAATGAAGGGTATGTAGGTTAGTTTGATCCTAGAGTAGGATAAAAGGTGGGCACAACATTGAGGGCTGAAGTGCCTGTACTGTGCTGTACTATTCTACGTAAATACTCATGTTATTAATTTCCAATAATTTATACATTACATTGTCATTCATTTACATTTACAATAAATTTGTAGGTTTCTAACAATTTATGCAATGTAACATGAGTAACATTTATGAGTGTGTGAAAACCTGAAAAAACTGGAAATACAGATATATCAGCATTCGTAAAGCAAAAGTACAGGCTTATATTTTGACTTGAGGCCATTCATCAGAAATGGTGAAGGAACTGAATCAGTGTTTGCATCACTCTTCACATTGGGAGCCACCAGTAACACTCCAGAACTTCAAGAGAGTCAGGGGACAGAGGTGAGTGTAGTGGTTATCCATAAGGAGGTGCTGGGGAAGCTGAAAGGTCTAAAGGTGGATAGATTACCTGGACCAAATGGACTGGATCTCAGGGACCTGAAGGAGGAAAGCTGAGGAGATTGTGGATACATTGGTGGTGATCTTTCAGGAATCACTGGAATTAGGGAGGGTGCCAGAGGACAAGAATATGGTGAATGTAATATCCCTTTTTAAGAAGGGATGGAGGCAGAAGACAGGAAGTTATAGGTAAGTTACCATGGTTTTAGTCATTAGCAAGATTTTGGAGTCCATTTGTATGTGCTGGGTAAAATAGGGCTGAGTCAGCATGGCTTTATCAAGGGGAGATCATTCATGACAAACTGCTAGAATTCTTTGAGAAAGTTGTAAGGGAATCAAAGGCTATGGGGAGAAGGCAGGAGAATGGAGTTGACAAAATAAATGATGTAAAAACAATGACTGCAGATGCTGGAAACCAGATTCTGGATTAGTGGTGCTGGAAGAGCACAGCAGTTCAGGCAGCATCCAAGGAGCAGCGAAATCGACATTTCGGGCAAAAGCCCTTCATCAGGAATAAAGGCAGAGAGCCTGAAGCATGGAGAGATAAGCT
>NC_057715.1:94657324-94675324 GCF_004010195.1 Chiloscyllium plagiosum
TCCCCACCCCCACCCCCCCTCTAGCTTATCTCTCCACGCTTCAGGCTCACTGCCTTTATTCCTGATGAAGGGCTTTTGCCCGAAACGTCGATTTTGCTGCTCCTTGGATGCTGCCTGAACTGCTGTGCTCTTTCAGCACCACTAATCCAGAAACATAAATGATGATGACTCATCATCATTGAATCTTTGTCACTTTCCTCAGACAAGGTATTGGGGTTGGGAGGAGAGGAGGGCTCCTGCATTTAAAGCTGGTAACTGTGGAATCCTGTGGAATGTTGAACGCCTTGTTTTTAGGAATAAGTAAACATTAGCTGGTCTTTCATCTTTCATGAAAGGCTGTCACATTGTAACCTCTAGAGGATTCATGTTAGCTTCCAGATTGCAAATTGTGTAAGGTGGTTGGGTTGGCTTCTCACTCTGCATTTCTTTCTGGTCAAGCTTGGACTTAAGGGATCTGATATCAGCTACTTCATCATTGACCTTCCTTCCATCATAAGGCCAGAATTAGGGATGTCCATCAATAATTCACTCCTCAAATACTGAAGCATTCCATGTCAAAATGGAACAAGGTCTAGACAATATCCAGGTTTGGACTGATAAAGTACAAGGTTATGATCATCTCAAACAGAAGAGAATACGATTACCGTCCCTTGATGTCCACTGGCATTGCTAGCATAAAACCCTCTACTATCAACATCTGGGGGTTATTGTTGACCAGAAACTGAATTGAGCTAACCACATAAAGATAATAGCTGCAAGAGCAGGTCAGAGGCTAGCAAATTCAGGGAAAATAACTCACTTTCTGCCCTCCTAAATCCTACAGCATCTACAAGGCACATTGAGGTATATGATGGCATATCCCCCACTGGGCACAGCTCCAACCCTCAAGGAGCCTGACACCATCCAAAGTGGACAACATAGTCCACTTGATTGGCACTACATTGACATACATTTATTCCTCCCACTACAACACTCAGTAGCAACTGTGCACACCATCAACAAAATGCACTGGAGAAGTTCACCAAGACTGTTTTGATAGCACCTCCAAAATCCAGGACCACTACCACCTAGAAGGACTTCAGTAAGGTGCTTGATAAGGTTCCCCATGGGAGATTGGTTAGCAAGGTTAGATCTCACGGAATACGGAGAGAACTAGCCATTTGGATACAGAGCTGGCTCACAGGTAGAAGACAGAGGGTGGTGGTAGAGGGTTGTTTTTCAGATTGGAGGTCTGTGACCAGTGGAGTGCCACAAGAATTGGGTCCACTACTTTTTGTCATTTATGTAAATGATTTGGATGCGAGAATAAGAGGTATAGTTAGTAAGTTTGCAGATGACAACAAAATTGGACGTGTAGTGGACAGCAAAGTAGTTTATCTCAGATTACAACAGGATCTTGATTAGATGGGCCAATGGACTGAGAAGTGGCAGATGGAGTTTAATTCAGATAAATGTGAGGTGCTGCATTCTGGGAAAGCAAATCTTAGCAGGACTTATACACTTAATGTTAAGGTCCTAGGGAGTGTTGATGAACAGAGAGACCTTGGAATGCAGGTTCATAGCTCCTTGAAAGTTGAGTCACAAGTATATAGGATAGTGAAGAAGGTGTTTGGTATGCTTTCCTTTATTGGTCAAAGTATTGAGTACAGGGGTTGGAAGGTCATGTTTCAGCTGTACAGGACATTGGTTAGGCCACTGTTAGAATAGTGCATGCCATTCTGGTCTCCTTCCTATCGGAAAGATGTTGTGAAACGTGAAAGTGTTCAGAAAAGATTTACAAGGATCTTGCCAGGGTTGGAGGCTTTGAGCAATAGGGAACGGTTGAACAGGCTAGGGCTATTTTCCCTGGAGCGTCGTAGGCTGAGGGGTGACTTGATAGAGGTTTATAAAATCATGACGGGCATGGATAGGATAAATAGACAAAGTCTTTTCTCTTGGGTGGGGGAATCTAGAACTAGAGGGCAGAGGTTTAGAGTGAGAGGGGAAAGATATAAGAGACCTATGGGGCAAATTTTTCACGCAGAGAGTGGTATGTATATGGAATGAGCTGCCAGAGGAAGTGGTGGAGGCTAGTACAGTTGCAACATTTAAAAGACATTTGGATGGGTATATTTGAATGGGAAGGGTTTAGTTGGATATGGGCTGGATCTGGCAGGTGTGACTAGATTGGTTTGGGATATCTGGTCAGCATGGATGAGTTGGACCGAAGAGTCTGTTTCCGTGCTGTACATCTCTATGACTCTATGACTCTATAATAGCAGATATGTGTGAGCACCATCATCTGTAAATTCCCCTTTAAGCCACTCATCATCCTGACTTGGAAATATAACACTGTTCCTTCAGTGTCACAGGGTCAAAATCCTGGAACTCCTTTCTTCATGACATTGTGAGCCTACCTACAGAACATGGATTGCAGCAGTTCAAGAAGGCAGCTTATCAACACTTATGAAGTAGGAATGTACAATAAATGCTTGCTTAGCCAGTAACACATCCTCTAAGTGAATCTTTTAAAAATCCAGGAAAAGCATCCTTCTTGATTGGCACTGCATCCAGCACTTCCTATACTTATTCCCTTCACCACCGATGCAGCTGTGTGTACCATCCATAAGATGCCCAGCAATAACTCACCAAGGCTCCTTCAACAGGACCTTTCAAGATATGACCACTACCACCCAGAAGGACAAGGGTAGCAAAAGCATGAGAACACCATCACATGTAAGTTCCATCTAAATCATAGACCACCCTAACTTCAAACTATTTCACTATTCTTTCACTGTTGCTGGGTCAAGATCCTGGAATTCCCTCCCTAGCAGCACTGTGAGTGAACTTCCGTCTGAAGGGTTGCAGCAGTTCAATTTGGCAGCTCACTATCTCCTCCTCCAGAGTACTTAAGGATGAGCAATAAATGCTGGTTCAGCCAGTTACGCCCACACTCCTTGAATGGTTAAAAAAAAATCAGACTTTAGAGAAACATGCCATTTGAAGCTAAATTAATTGCAAAAGATCAAATGTTTGACCTGATGAACTCTTCAGCATATTATAACAAACCATCCAATTGCTTCTATTGTACTTATTTGACTAAATCTAATTTTAGCAGTACCATAGAAGTCAATAGCAATCAAATTTTCTAGACAAAGGTCACACATTTAACAATTAAAAGAGCCTCCGTTGTCAAAGAAATGTAGTCATGGAATTAATGAATTAGTGAATTACTAAAGTGGGATAAAGTCAATGGAAAGGCCATGATTAAGTTTGCAGAGATAAAGAAATCAAGAATTTAACATAACCGTTAAATGGGTCACAGATCAGTCATGTGTCTTATCAGTGTATATCTACTTGCTTAAATGTCAAAGTATTATAGTTACTATGGTGATAACCTGCCTTTTAGGAAGTGTAGGCATTTTACACCTACACACAACAGGTAATATTAAGGCAGACATTTTATTTGTATTTTTTTCCCTTTTAACAACCACCACATTTGTCCTCTCAAATATTATCTCAGTTACTAAGTTACCTCTGTGGAAAACACCTACTGATATAGTTACTTTCTGAATAACACAAGATTGTACAAATATGGTATATTTTTAAGGGCTCCATTTTGAAAAAAGTACAAAGCACTCTGGGAGATTGTCTGAAGTCAAACCTCTGACTGAACAGTTGTCAACTTAAAATCTTGAGAAGATTTGGCAGTTGATCAATCTGGCTGAAGACAAGTTTTCTTGAGATTGTGTCACATGATTTAAGAATCCAGAAGGACAAAATGGGAAGGAATAAAATGATAGTAGTAATCCATGGATAGGAGTGTAGTGAGTGACACCTCTCAAGATATGAAGTACCTCAGTCTACATCTGAAGTGCTCAGTGAGTCCCATCACAGTGAAACGTTCAAGTTGTGCACTTTGACCTATTAGACTTTCCATTTCAAGTAGGCTAGGCACATATTCCTTAATGTGCTGGATATTGTAAGGGTAGAGAATGCTTAAAACTACCCCATTCCCTCACATAGATCAGTCAGGAGCTGGACCTTAAAAAAGGCTCCTGTTATCAGCATGCATTGTAACCATTGAAGGGAGCAAAAATAAAACTGAAAACAAGATTTAATAAAAAATAGACTCACTATAAAAATGAATTTAAAAAAGCCTGACTGGATTCCCAGAATGTGTTGAGATCCAATATGCACTTAAACGAAAGGCTAGTAATTAGATTGTCCAGATTATGACATTAGAGCAGAAAAATGAAATTTCATTATCATGTTGGCACTGTACATCCCTTTCCATTATCAAATCTTTGTGAAAATCCTGGAGAAATATGATTCTGAAGCAGTAAATTAGAGATGCTAAATAAAGCAGCAGCTACAATGAAAAGAGGCTAGATGAATTCTTGATAGCTACATAGAAAATTGCTTTCTCATTTCATGGAAGAATCTCTTTAGGATTCAAAGAAGGTGTTTGTCATCAGTCGGAAAATATTGTTTATTAATAGTAGCCCTTGTGGTAAGGAGGACTCCTTGAGACAGTGAGCAACTGAATGATTACAGGTAAAAATGAACATTGGCTAACAACTGGGAGTGATTGCTACAAAGTCAACCTCCTGAAAAGTGCTATGTAGTACATTATCCAGTCTCAGAGGTATCTCCTACTATAAAAGGAGGGTTAGACTTTATGATGTCAAGTGAGAGCTCACCAAAATTGGCAACAGTTGTATGTTGTCATTTTTACACAATACACATGGATGAAGAATTGGTATTGTGTTCATTTCTGACACTTGCTCTCTGAAGCTGAAAGATAATCCCAATATTTTCCCCAGAGGCTGGAACTTTCCCCGATCGCTGCTATAGCTTTGGTAGAAAAGTGACTCTGCATACATCGCATTTCCTGCCAATTCTCTGCCGATAATCTCAATTTATATTTGACAGGTGGTGCACATCATTATTTCACCTTCCCCTTCATTTTCATACATGCTTTCATTTTACACTACCATGGCTCAAAAGGCTCTTTCTTTCCAACTTTGTGATTTGGTCTAATTACTGAGTTTCTGCCTTGAGTAATTCAACATCTGTACAGAAAACTGTGACATTCATTCTTAAGTCCATACAAAAGCAGGCATTGGATAGCACCCTTTTCTCCTGTGTTGAGCTTGGAATAAGCAAGACTCTTAATGAGGCAGGATTTCTGTCACACCTAAACCCCTCCAGTTTCCCACTTCAGCCAGAATTAAGTTTGGACTGGGAAGGCCCATGTGGGACAATCCTGCCCTGCTGCACTTAGTTAAGGACTACTTAAGGGCTTCTGACTGCCGGCATGGTGATGAAGCGAGCTGCATGCTGGACCCTCACCATGTGGCGTTCCTGATAGCTACTACTCTATGGCAGCATTTCACCTGAAGTGACCTTTTGATCAAAAGCAATCGATGCTTGATTGAATAATTGACATCAGGCATAGGGAAATCCCTAAGAGACACCCTACTACCCTTGTTTATGACCCTCTCCCTCCCACCCCTCCATCACCCCCAAATGGAGAATATCCCAAATCACTCACTTTTGTGCTGAGATCCTGAGACTCAAGGTGTGTTCTTCCACCAGCAGCTACAACCTCCTCCACAGTGCTACTGAATGTAACATCTGGCAACCTCTGATTGGCTGACAGCTTTCACTGGGTGAGACTTCCAGTCTTGGAGGCCTTTATTTTGGGGCATGGTTCTACAGTTGTCCTAGAGGAGTAGAGTCATAGTCATAGAGGTAGTCAGCATGGAAATAAACCCTTTGGTCCAACACGTCCATGCTGACCCGATATCCTAAATTAATCTAGTCCCATTTGCCAGCACTTAGCCCATATCCCTCTAAACCCTTCCTATTCATATACCCATCCAGCTGCCTTTTAAATGTTATAATTGTACCAGACCTCTGACCCCTCAACAAGATTTCACCTCATGTGCCAGGAAGTAAAACTTATAGCTCCTCAACACATTTATTTGATGGTAATTCATCATTTGTGTGCAGTTTGGAGAACTAGAATTAATCTGATACTTCACAGCTAAGAAAAACAAAGCTTATGTTAATGCAGCACTTGAGTGTGTTGTCAGAATATCTGAAAGCACGTCACAGGCTGTAGATAGTGGAATGTCCCTTAAAATTAAATAACAGCTCTTTTGGGACATTGAAAGCAATATTGGTCAATTGAATGGCATGTTGGGAAAATTGGCCAACTGAACACTGAGTTCGGAATTGGATCAGACCAGGCAGACAGGTAGGCAAACTGGTTAGCTTGACTGATTTTATCGAATAGGTGTTAATGAGACAGTGGAACTGAGAGATTAAGCCAGGAAGCTTGTAGTGTTCACTGTCAAGCCAGACAGATATTAAGCCATTCACTTTGATTGACTATTGAATAGGTTGCTTATAAGACAATGTGGAACTGAGGAAGGGTCACTGGACCTGAAACGTTAATTTTGATTTCTCTTCACAGATGCAGCCAAACCTGCTGAGCTTTTCCAGCAAATTGTGTTTTTTGTTTCTGATTTACAGCATCTGCAGTTCTTTTGGTTTTTACATTGTTACAGCAAACTAATGCAAAGCTACTATACTCGGAAATGACCCAGATAATTAATTATAAGAAGCCACACAAACCAGAGAGGTCTCACACATACTTCAGAGAACATCAAGACCAAGAAGCAGGAACTTTAGGAGCAGGAAGAACAGCCTCAACCCCAATTTGACCAGCTGCAATTGGGGTAGTATACACTTTTTAACATTTCCCACTCCAAAAGCAGATTTTAAATTAGTGTGTGGGCATAAACATTTAAGAACTGTAAAGTTACTTGGGATATTAAATGGAATGACTGGTTTTGTAAAGTTGTATATATACTTCTATTTTGTGTTTCAACGATAATAAACCATGTCTCATGGTAAACCACATCTCATTATTAGTGTTTAAAATGAGTCCCACTAAGTAAGCAAGTAGATCAGACATCATGAAAATGAACCGTAGAAAACAATGAAATATCAAGATGGAGATAACTGTGACAGAAGATTTCGCCAAGCAGAGTCCAACACAGATTAAATGAAAGGATCTATTTTTGGTGGTGTGGGTGTGTATTAGCTAGAACTAGGAGAGCTCCCTTAATCTGCAGTTGCTAATAGGCAGGCACATGTTCCAAAAGACAATTTAAAAAATCCATTCACAGATAGTGCCAGCATTTATTGAAAATTGCATGCCTTGCTTGATCACTTCAGAGGGGAGTTGAGCCCACAGCATTGCTGTGTGTCCACAGTCACATATAGACTGGATTGGTTGAGAATGTCAGATTTCTATCCCTAAAGAATATTAATGCACTTGCAAATATCTAACAGAGACTTTACAATTTCAGTTTTTACTGAAATGTTACTTCAGATTAATCACTGAATTTGAATTCCCCAACTAAAGAGAGAGGATTTGACACTGATTACTGCATCTTTAATATGCCCACTATTACTAACTTAGCACCATAACAATGACCACTTTACCCCTTGAGGTATTTTTGACAATTCAGAATTCTGTTAGTACTGTACTGAAATGTCAGACTAGATTATGTAATCTAGTGGGTCTCTAGTGCTGCAAACATTATTTTATTAGAAATTCATACAAGTTTAGTCAGGAGTGCAGTTATGTAGAGGAAAGAAATGTTAATTTACAGAATGTATTCCATCATTACCATATCTTTTTACATCACGAAAAATGTATCTTATAATGATAGAGAGGCAACATCCATCTGGATCCTAAAAATAGCAGGTTCCAGTTGACTCCCCATATGGTGGACTGTTTAGTAAATTTATGACAAATACTTAACTGCATCCTGTTTCAGAAAATCTCAGAACAAAACTCATATACGAATGAAGATACTTCACTGATCTTGATGTGATCCCCTTGCCCTAACCCCAGCTCCTTTCCTATCCTTTCTGAACTCTTTGTACCCATGAATATTTAACATGCATTCATACCCATCCTTGAGCAAAATCTGCTATCATACACCATCATATTGCCACCTGGCAATCTGACATCCAGTCTTATGTACTGTACTCAATGCTTTCACATACAAGCACAATAATTCTAATCTGTACTTAGTTACTTTTTCACTGACTCTCTGACTCTATCTATTAACTTAACACTCTCTATGATGATGCTATCTGTCTGTTTAAGTATGCTGTGATTTCTGCTATCTTTCTCCAGTATTCTCTCTTGAATAGAAGCCTTACGCATATTTAAGGCTGAGATAGATGAAGTTGTAATCAGAAGGGGAATGAAGGATCCGGAGAAAAGGCAGAAAAGTGGACATGAGGAAGGTTAGATCAGCCATGATCCTATTGAATAGCAGAGCAGGCTTGAGAGGCCGAACAGTCTCCTCCAGTTCCTGTTTATTAAGGTCTAAGCACACTTCTTAAATTGTACATGGGCTAAATTGGCACTTGTACAAATGAAAAAGATGGGTGTAGGTCTCCTTATGTTTTGAAGAGTAATTTCTGGTTTGTTTCCTTGTTACATGATTGACATAGTTTACCATATTTAAATATCCTGTCTTCAATTGTGCCTTTTTTTCAAATTAGGGTGCAGATGACATAATACAGCACATAGTTCATTTTGATACCAAATGCTCATGTCATAAATTTTGGATGAGCTACCTTAGTCCTAGAATCATAGAGATGTACAGCACGGAAACAGACCCTTCAGTCCAACTCATCCACGCCGACCAGATATCCCAACCCAATCTAGTCCCACCTGCCAGCACCCGACCCATATCCCACTAAATCTCTCCTATTCAAATACCCATCCAGGTGCCTTTTAAATGTTGCAATTGTACTAGCCTCCACCACTTCCTTTGGCAGCTCATTCCATACATGTTCCACCCACTGTGTGAAAAAACTGCTCCTCAGGTCCCTTTTATATCTTTCCCCTCTCACCCTACACCTTTGCCCTCTAGTTCTGGACTTCCCCACCCCAGGGAAAAGACTTTGTCCATTTATCCTATCCATGTTCCTCATGATTTTATAAACCTATATATAGTCACCCCTCAGGCTCCGACCTCCAGGGAAAACAACCCCAGCCTATTCAACCTCTCCAAGAGCTCATATCCTGATAAATCTTTTCTGAACCTTTTCAAGTTTCACAATATCCTAAAAAGCTAAGTTGTGCTGTGTCCTGAAGTTTACCAAATAAGTGAATTTCTGCTGTTACACAGGTTTGACACTGATGCAACTACAGCTTTTGTTAAATTTAATTCAGATTTCAGAGATCCTTGTGGATATTGCACAAACAATGCCTTGATTTAGTAGCCCATTAAAAGAGGAGTAATTAGTGTAGAATCAATAGATAGTCAGTGAACCTACAACCATTTAGTGCTTTGAAGGACAGGCATTAACACTCCAGCATTACAGTGCACCTTTTGATTGGGTAAGGATGAAAACTCAGAAACGGATTCAGTGAAATTTGGGTGAAACAAAATCAATTCAACTTTTGGACTTTGGCAATTAATCAATTTCTCCAAAGTAGAAAGTCAAGTCAATACCAACTAAAAAAAAAACCAAATAATTCAGCTTTGATTACCAAGTGTAAAAGCTCCAAAATCTAGTCCTTTATTCAATTTACAGACAGTCCCTCAACAGATTGTCTCATGCGTGACTGTGTTCAATTGAACCCAATTGATCTTCATTGCTGCTTCTCAGACTATAAATAGTAACTGAACAACACAAAAAAGCCATGTGTTGGGTGACAAATCAATATGCGGAATCTTGTGTTTGCTATCACAGCTTTTTTTTTCGAATGTTTTGACCCTCTTCCCCGGGCAGAAGTTTGGCTCAGAAATGGCCGGATGTGTGCCCTCCCATTACTGACCGGTGAACAGGTTTCTTGCCACCAACCCATTCTCATGCCATTATAGCAGGCTGGTTAGAGGGCAGATTGGTTGTCTTCCCCTCAAGCAACAGCTCGCTTCTGGCCGTCAAGGTGCTGATTATCATAGACGGGTTGGGATCGGCCTGTGGGATCCCAAGGCAACAGGAAGACGGCAGTGGCCTGAATGTGACCTTCTAGTGGCAGATTAGGAGCTGGTTCCACCCTCATTCCCCACGCCCACCAACTGGGCCACATCTGTGGCTTCAACGTGCCCCATGAAGTTCTCTCACCATCCACTATGGTGGCATGGCTTCTATAACCACATTGTATTTTGGAATTATTAATCTTGTGGTGTAGGCACTTAAATGGATGTGCCTTCTCTCTTCCTTACCAGTACCTGCAGGCTGTAGTTTCTTCCTTGCTGGAATGTCTCTGGTTGACCCTCTGGCTTTGGAAGCCTAATTGGATGGTTGGAGTAGATGCTGGCTGCTAATTGGCCAATTCAAATTAAATGACTGCTGGCAACTCAGTGGCAGAATGAGAGTTGAATTTGACGCTGAGATCCAACTTCTAATGCGAAACCTTCAGTCTCTAGGCATTAGTTTATTATATATTTCAGTTCCCTCAGTCCTTAAAAGGAATCTGCAATTAACAAGTTAACTTTTAATTATTTTAACTCTGTTAAGGTGGAGTGAGCAGGAGCTGGCTGCACCTGAAATACATGGGCCTTGAAGGAACACTGCTTGTCTCTCTGTCTTAATTCTGGATTAATGGTGCTGGAAGAGCACAGCAGTTCAGGCAGCATCCAAGGAGCAGCGAAATCGATGTTTCGGGCAAAAGCCCTTCATCAGGAATAAAGGCAGTGAGCCTGAAGCGTGGAGAGATAAGCTAGAGGAGGGTGGGGGTGGGGAGAAAATAGCATAGAGTACAATGGGTGAGTGGGGGAGGGGATGAAGGTGATAGGTCAGGGAGGAGAGGGTGGAGTAGATAGGTGGAAAAGGAGATAGGCAGGTAGGACAAGTCCGGACAAGTCATGGGGACAGTTCTCTCGTTCAATGCTAGCCCGATTCTCCCATTTTCAATTACCAGGTTATTTGTCACTGCCAAGATACCCTGTGATTCCTGGTGCATGTGCCATCTTTAAAAAAAAAGGCCATTTTGTACCCAGTCAAGTGCTGTCAGTCCCAAACTGCTCTGTACGATTCATGGCATTCACCCCAGATATGACAGACAAGGGAAATTGATGTCATACTTTGCAGATAGGTACTCAGAAGTTTTGATGGACAGGGTAGCAGGGAGAAGTGCTATTCTCTTCCCCTAGGACTGGCACAGGACACAACAACAACACCAAACCCTTCCAGCCTGGTCTGTGGTTATCACTCACCCTGATGAAGGGCTTCTGCCTGAAATGTCGATTTTCCTGCTCCTCGGATGCTGCCTGACCTGCTGTGCTTTTCCAGCACCACTCTGATCTAAATTGTGGTTATTACCCACCCAGGTCAGTGAAGTCACAACTGTCTGGAGAATTGCCCTGTGCTGTTGGAAGAAAGCAGTTGACTTCCTGAACTCTGTCAGCATAAATGCAACTATCGTTTCTTTGAAATCTCACACTTATTCTGTCTTTGCTACTGTACTCACCTCCCATTGATACTCCTGCTATATCACTCTCACTGTTCCTTGCAACATGTTCCCCACACCCTCTCACTCACCCAATCACCTCCAGCACCACTAACCCTGCACTGCCTGTTCCCTCGCTACTTTTCACCAGCCTGTGCCAGCAGTAACACTCTTGCCACCCACTTTCCTCTCACTTAATCCTTTCCTTTCTCTAATTCCAGGGGAAAGTGGCCCATAATAGGTCCATAAGAACCAAGATGGGTGATGGGGTTGCCTGACGTGTGGTTCATCGTTCTCTATGATGGTAGGGACCTGACCCTGACCACATCCCAAACATCTGACTGACTGTGTGGAAGGCCCTAGTCAGATATCAGAGGCTGCCCTTGACTTACTGTGCAATGGGTGTCTCCCTGAAATTTGCTGAGGACTAGTCCCTTTCAACTTTGAGGCAAGGCTGTTTGCTTACAGGACATGATATGGGATTGATGTAACAATTTACCGTACAGGAATATGTCCCCCAATATGACTGATCACTGATGTCCAGCAGGATCAAGCTGCCTGGCTATGTGACTGTGTTAATCTGCAAAGCAATGCAGCAGTACTGTGAGCCTTTAGGCTTTGGCTAAGGAGGAAAGTGCAAATAGCATCCAGGTAGGTGCTAAGTGAGTGAGTGATTGCTAAGAGAACAAGTGAGCAGCTTGGAGGTGCAAACTGGTCCGATACATGACGTGGGTTCCTGCCCTGCATCCAAAGTATTCTTGCAGCAGCATTGCAATGAGAGGTGCTGGAGCACTCTGAAGTACAGAAGTGGAAGTGTGGAAGCAAACTGAAGGTGGTTCAGGCATTGGCCACGATGATATGGAGTGGTTGATGGTATGCCTTGGTTCTCAGCATCTGTGTTTGGGGTGCATACAACTGCTGACCATAGAGTGTGTCCTAAAATATTTGTGCCAAGTGTCCAAGATGGAGGTCCAGAGGAGCAAGCATTAAGTCAGATTTACAATCTCCATTAATGACTTGGATGAAGGAGCAAAAGTAATGTATCTAACTTTGATGACAATTCAAATCTAGATAGAAAGGTAAGCTCAAGGAAATAGTCAGGTGAAGTGAGTGGAAACCAGATTGCAGATGGGGTATAAATTAGGGAAGTGGCAAGTTATTACATTGGTTGTAAGAATAGAAAAGCAGAACATCTTTCAAAGGAAACTTGTAAGTATTGATATTCTTGGAGACTTAGGTGTGCATGTACAAGAATGAAGAAAATCCGAATGCAGATGTACAAAGCAGTGAAGCAAACAAGTGGCATGTTGGCCTTTTTTGCAATGGGTTTGCTGTACTAGAAGAAGCCTTGTTAAAATTATCTTGTTTTGGAGAGACCACGTCTAGAGTACTGCATGCAGTTTAGTTCTCCACATTTTTGAAAGGATGGATTTGCCTTAGAGACAAACAATGAACGGTCACTAAACTGGTCCATTGGGTGAGGACACTGTCCTGTGATAATAGGGTGTGTAAATTGGGCCTATTCTTTGTAGTTTCAAACAATGAGAACTTTTGAAACATACAAGATTTGGAAGGGGATTGATAGGTTAGATGCTGAATGATAATTTCCTCAAGTTGGTGTTTTTAAAGAACAGGGTGATAGGTTTAGTATAAAGAGATAATTGGTTAGGATTAAAATAAGGAGAAATTGCTTCACTCAGAGGGTTGTAAATGTATAGAAAACTGTGTCCCAGGGTTGGATAGATACATTTTTGATCTCTCAGGGATTCAAGGGATGGGAGAATGGGCAGGAGGTGGCGTTGATCTCCAAATCAGCCATGATTGCATTGAAAGGTGAAGCAAGCTTGATGGGCCATATTGTCTGCTCCTGCTTCTATCTTGTGTACTTATGTCTCTGAGAAGTCATAAATGGTGCTGAACATTGTGCAATCATCAGTGAACATCCCCTTATGATGGAAGAAGGGTCATTAATGTAGGTGCTGAAGGTGTGTGGGCCTAGGACACTACTCTGAAGAACTTTTGTAGCTAGATCCTGGGATTGAGATGATTGACCTCCAAAGGTCACCAATATCTTTCTTTGTGCAAGATGTGATTCTCCCCAGAAAAGAGTTTTCTCCCTGATTTCCAATTACAGTAATGTCCCTAGTATCTGGATTGCAAGCATCTGGAATTCTCATGCAACCAGCATCTGAAGTTCAAAAGGGAATTCTGGATGCTTGAGGTCAGGATAATGGAAATTTTACTGGCATTAGTAATTGGAAGGGAATAATGCTTTACTAAAGCTTGTTCGATTTATCAATAAAGTCAGAATCACTTATCACTGCCAGGTATACAGATATTTGTGGGCAGGCCTAGTCTTCATTATTAAAATAAACATTTAGCCTGTGGTAGAACAGGTCAAGTTCTCCCAGGTGCCACTAATATTTGCATACAACTGGCAGATTCATATAACTGGAATCCCCCAACCTCACTTCTGCTTGTGCAGGATACCAGGAAGATTACTGCATTTCAGTTTACCCAGGGCTCCTTGTTACCACATTTGGTTAACTGCTGCCTTGATATCAAGGGCAGTCACTCTCACCTCACCTCTCGAGTTTAACTCCTTTGTATATTTGGACAATGAGGTCAGGACCTATGTATCCTGACAGAATCCAAAGTATGTGTCAATGAATAGTTTATCGCTGTGTAAATGTAATGATGGGACCAGCTATGACCACTTAGCTGTGAATCTAGAGTAGACTGACAGGGCTGGGTCAGATTTGTCCTGCTTTCTGTGGACAGAACGTAGTCTGAGGCAATTTTCCATATTGCCGAGTAGATGTCAGTGTTGTAGCTGTACAATTTGGCAAGGGGTGGAGCTAGGGGTCCAGACTGAAGCATATGCTTTCAGTATTACTTAGGAATGCTGTCGGAACCCATTGTCTTTGCAGGAACATGTACTTTCAGCCATTCCTTGATAAGGTGTGGCTCAAGATTGGCATATGTAATGTCTTTGAAAAACAACTGTTGTATATTTAATTATGAGAGGAAATTACGATTAACAAGTTTGATATCAGTTAGGATGTATTCATTACAATGTCTATAGATGTAACTGTGTCTGTATATGTAACTGACCATGATTGAATGAGGGGGATTGAATATTAAAGATGCAGAAAAAAAGTGAGTTCACAGCGTTCAGAATTGTTAGTGTGTAACAAAAACACAAGCATTTTTGGCTGAAGCCAAGGAAGCCAAATTTGGGTTCATGGTTGTAACTTCTGCCGTTGCATTATTAACCTCAGCAAACCTGTCATCCTCTCCTAAATGTAAAAATAATTGCTGAATTTGCCACATTATTAAAAATTATGCTTATGTGGAAAGTTAGTATCGCTAATTCATTCATCAGGACGCTGTTAATTAATGTTCTAGTGACTGGGAGGGTGGGGGATTCACAGAAATTTAAATTCAAATTTACTTAGTTTCTTTGGTATACTTTCTATTTTCTGTTTTACCTTCTGTGGGTATACAGCTTGGCAAAATCTCTCAAATGTTATGCAGTGTTCCCTAGACCACCATCAAATTTGAACTCCCTCTCTTTTATTATGATTGCCGAGGAGCATTAATGTAGACATTCCAGTTCATTTTCATATGCTTGCCAAACATGTACTGATTTTTGCTCCAACACCACCCTATCTTGGCTTAGTGCTCATGCAAAAATAATATACACAAATGTAGTGTGAGCGTGTTTAATGAAATGTTTAAAATTTAATGTTTTTGCTTGAACATCTGCACTTTTTCACTCTCATTGTATTCCTACTCCACAGATTTGTGGGGCAGATAAATATTTTTTAATCCTCAAAGCACAAGAGCTAGCAGTTACATATTTGTGGTTAGACCATGGTTAGATCCTCCTCAATTAAACCATTGTTTAACAAAACCATTGTGCATATACTTTCCTACTGATCCATTATGGTCCAGACATGCAGTTATTATAGAGGAGCAGTACATGTTTCTGGTAGACTATTGAGGTTTTACATAAAATGCATTAAAAAAAGGTCATAGTTTCAAATGTATCAGATACATATTTGGAGGCAGAAGTAAGAGCCACACAGTGAGCATATGGGATTATAATTAAATATGAGATATTTGCTGTTTCTAACATTTCTTCCTTCCTAACTACATCATGCAATATCCTCAACAATAGTAAACCCATGATGGGATCTGGAAAATGGCTATATTAAAATGGAACAGCTGTCTTGGACACAATCCCAGGGCTGAGACAGCTTTATAAATTATAGAAGCTTTGGATTCTTAATTTAGGATGTCATGTGAAGCCTTGAATGTATCATAGTGTTGGAACACATTTTATTGAAATAAGCATTTTCTGAACTATGAGAAACACCAGCCTACTCATTTTCTAACCCCAACTGTATTACTCTAATGGAACTAATCACAGAATTTACCACACATATTTCAACAAATACAGCCTGTTGGATTGCAATGGGAGGGTATCCATGCACAAATGGATATTGAAGAGAATGAATGAAATATTCATAAGCAGACAGACATTCTATGGAATGTATTTCATAGGACATCATGCAAATACCATAATACCGGTGCTTTATTGCATAAAAACATGCACTGATGGTTTGCTCAGCATTAGAAATCATCTGGAAGGGAATATCCAACCTAAATTAACCCCGAGAGAGGATACTTCTTAGGAAACCCAGAACTGTCCTAGCGGTACAATAAATGCTTATTATTTGCATCTTATTGATGTGTTTATTTAAATTAGTTTTCATTTTATATTTTAGCATAATAGGAATCAGGGTCTGTTATACCACTGCAATTTATTGTTAAGCTGCTAACAGCAATTTAGTGATATATGCAAATGTAATAATAAACCCATCATATAAAACAGCTGAGGATGTTAGAAATTTGTTAGAAATGCATAAATGTACGTGTACAGAACAGGTATTATTTTCTACCAAGTTTGAAACAAGAAGATCCTTTCTCCAGGTATTTTATACAGTGCTTGCTATGTTTAAAATCCGATGCTGTCAATACCCTTATAGTTGGTAAGTCTACCTCTCAATATGGTAATCTGCTCTTGCCATTGATAAAATGTCAAGTATAATCCCAATCACCATGTAATTGCTTCCTGCTCAACTATAATCGGGTGAGACAGAATGGTGAGGTCAGTAGACGAATAATCCGAGACCCAGGCTAATGCACTGGGGCCTGGGTTTCAATGGAAATTAGTGATACATCCTGAAACTCAGATCTAATCTCAGTAGGGTGCCATGTAACTTCCACAATTTAATAAAATCCAATTTGGTTCACTTTAGGGTAGAAAGTCTACTATCCTTACCTGGTCTGGCCGACATGTAACTCCAGGTCAATAGCAATGTGGTTGATTCTTGGACAATTGGGAATGGCTAATAAAGGCTGGTCGTATTAGCACTGTCCATATACCAGGAAAAAGTAACAAAAGGCAAAGGGAACGAGGAAGAATTAATACAAATTCCTGGAATGAATACCTACTGCTGAAAAATGGAGTCTTGGTCAATAGATCTGATCTGGATAAAGCCATAGAGATGTACAGCATGGAAACAGACCCTGCGATCCAACCTGTCCATGTCGACCAGATATTCCAACCCTATCTAGTCCCACCTGCCAGCACCCGGCCCATATCCCTCCAAACCCTTCCTATTCATATAACCATCCAAATGCCTTTTAAATGTTGCAACTGTACCAGCCTCCACCACTTCCTCTAGCAACTCATTCTACAAACAGTACCACCCTCTGCGTGAAAAATTTGCCCCTTAGGTCTCTTTTATATCATTCCCCTCTCACCCTAAACCTATGCCCTCTAGTTCTGGACTCCCCCACCCCAGGGAAAAGACTTTGTCTATTTATCCTATCCATCCCCCTCATAATTTTGTAAATCTCTATAAGGTCACCCCTCAGCTTCTGACCCTCCAGGGAAAACAGTCTCAGCCTGTTCAGCCTCTCCCTATAGCTCAAATCCTCCAACCCTAGCAAAACCCTTGTAAATCTTTTATGAACCCTTTCAAGTTTCACAACATCATTCTGATAGGAAGGAGACCAGAATTGCACGCGATATTCCAACAGTGGCCTAACCAATATCCTGTACAGCCGCAACATGACCTCCCAACTCCTTTACTCAAAACTCTGACCAATAAAGGAAAGCATACCAAACGCCTCCTTCACTATCCTATCTACCTGCGACTCCACTTTCAAGGAGCTATGAACCTGTACTCCAAGGTCTCTTTGTTCAGCAACACTCCCTAGGACCTTACCAGTAAGTGTATAAGTCCTGCTAAGGTTTGCTTTCCCAAAATGCAGCACCTCGCATTTATCTGAATTAAACTCCATCTGCCACTTCTCAGCCCATTGGCCCACCTGGTCCAAATCCTGTTGTAATCTGAGGTCACCCTCTTCGCTGTCCACTACACCTCCAATTTTGGTGTCATCTGCAAACTTACTAACTGTACCTCTTATGCTCGCATCCAAATCAT
>NC_057715.1:94675666-94692102 GCF_004010195.1 Chiloscyllium plagiosum
CCTGGGGATTTATCCACCTTTAACCATTTCAAGACATCCAGCACTTCCTCCTCTGTAATCTGGACATTTTGCAAGATGTCACCATTTATTTCCCTACAGTCAATATCTTCCATATCCTTTTCCACAGTAAATACTGATGCAAAATATTCATTTAGTATCTCCTCCATTTTCTGTGGCTCCACACAAAGGCCGCCTTGCTGATCTTTGAGGAGGCCTATTCTCTCCCTAGTTACCCTTTTGTGGATGTGGTGCTCTCCACCATTATTGCCCTCCTGAAACTCACTGTCAAAGACCACACAAAAGAAATGTTCACTTATACCATGTCTCAGCAGAGTGCAGACTGACTTTGCAATGTTAGCAGATAACACTTTCAGAAGAGGAGGAGACATTTTTTAAAAAATCTGAGATCAATTCCTATTTTGACACATGCTCAACACCATATCACCAGCTCAACAGCAGAAGTCCTTGACTTTCATCCATCAAAAATAGTGGACAGCAAAATCTACCAAATCTACACAGAGCAGAAACAGTGGGATTGCCATCCTCATTTGTGGAAGAAGGGATGGTCTAAAGTATAATCATGGGCAGGAGTCCCATACCATGGAATACAACAGATTAATCTGCCTAAGATCAGCAGTAGGAGGTAACATATTACCCCCCTTGGCATCTCAGGTTATCATCAAATGGATTTCCAAAAGGTATCATAATAAAAAGTCCTCCCACTATTAAAGACAGTAGCAGTATATAACTTGTGTAGTAATTGCAATGAGGTCAGCCAGCTGGACCTCATAGAATATGAGTTCACTGAAATGGAACTGTTAATCGGGTCCAATCAGGGAGCCCTGACTGACAGATAAAAAGGGTGAGTGCCAGAGATACTGACACTCTGGTGCCTGACTCTGTATGAGGCAGTACTATAGTCAAGGACTGTTCATGTGTAAATAAAAGTTGACTTGGTGATGGGACACTGACCTATGTACAGATATTTTAGCCGGTACCCAGGCATTATGGTTATCCTCTTATAGTGGCCAAAATGCTCTGATTTATATCAGCATTGCTCAGCAAATCTAAACTTAACCAGTCACAATCTTCTGATTTGTTTAGTAATTTTCAGGCATATTGTTTGCTGTTTATTTACTCCAAAACAATTATATGTTTGCAAATTAACTAATTATTTAAGTCAAGATGAGGTTTAACTGAGGGTCAGACAAATTCCAGAAGAGCAGAATATTACACTTAGAATCATAGAATCCCTACTGTGCAAATAGACACCATTCAAGAGAGTGGGTCTGCACTGACCCTCCAAACAGCATCCCACACAGACCTACCACCCCTCCACTTGCCTATGCTATCCCTGTAATACTACATTTCCCATGGCTAATCCACCTAGTTTACATATCCCTGCACACTTCGGGGCTATTTAGCTTGGCCACCTTATCTGCACAGCTTTGGACTGTGGGTGGAACCTGGAGCACCCAGAGGAAAACCATGCAGACATGGGGAGAGCATGTGAACTCCATGATGTGGAGGTGCCGGTGTTGGATTAGGGTGGACAAAGTTAAAAATCACACAATACCAGGTTATGGTCCAATAGGTTTCTTTGAACGTTCAAGCTTTAAGAGCGCTGCTCCACCATCAGGCAGCTAGTGGGGCAGGATCATAGGACACAGAATTTATAGTAAACGATCAAAGTGTCATACAACTAATGTGATGTATTATGAGATTTGTTCAATAAATCGCATCAGTTGTATGGCACTTTGATCTTTTACTATAAATTCTGTGTCCTATGATCCTGCTGCACTAGCTACCTGATGAAGGAGCAGTGCTCTGAAAGCTTCTATGTTCAAATAAATCTGTTGGACTTTAACCTGGTGTTGTGTGATTTTTAACTATATAAACTCCACACAGCCAGTCACCCAAGACTGGAATCAAACCTGGGTCCCTGGCGCTATGAGATAGCATTGCTAGCCACCGTACTACCGTGATGCCCATTATTATTCATAAAGTAGAGAAAATCAAAATCTTCTCCATTCATTCTTGACAGGGCTGCTCATTGATGGTTTGTTGCTTGGAGATATCTATTTTTAATCAATTGTTCAGACATGTAATGACACACTTTTGGAGCAGGAAGGAGAAAGTGAGTACTGCAGATGCTAGAGATCAGAGTCGAAAGTATGATGCTGGAAAAGCACAGCAGGTCAGGCAGCATCTAAGGAGCAGGAGAATCGATGTTATGGGCATAAGCCTTTCATGAGGATTCTCATTCTCCTCAGACGTGCTGTGCTTCTCCAGCACCACACTCACGGCACTTCTGTAGCAGCTGGTTCTTGAACCTAGGCTTTCAGACCTGGAGGAGGGATACTACCACTGCTCCGAAAGAACCCTCGACATTGTTGCTTATATCCAGAAATGAGATGCATCAGAACATTGAGAGCAGAGCCTCATTATTCTTTACATTAAAGTCAACCGGTTCTCCACTTTTAGCACTTGGTGACCAGCCAAAATGTACTGCCGACTGATATCCATTATTTAAAATCCACCCACGTATTTCACTACTTGCTATGTGAAATATCAAAAGATCCACAATGATAATTAAGATTGAGTCTGTTTTCTATTGCTCATCATGCATCCTGTGGTACCTCGTAACTCAACTAGCACGCACTGTGTCACAATACATTGCTAACAAAGAAACAGTGAACCATTTCATTAAATAATCAGATTACTGTAACAAGTAAAGATTTTCATTTTGCTTTACCCAATTTATTTACGTGACAGTGTAATTGGTTTCAATGCAAATCATTTAAAATAAAAATATACTGCTAAATCACAAAGGACTTGGAATTCTTCTCTGTTGGGTGGTGCAATCAGATTGGTTAGTGTATGCAATGAAACTGAATATGAGGCAGGACCCTATGCTGGGGCCTCAACTTTGCACATCAATAACCTCGATGAGGCATGGCAGCTAAATTTGCAGGTGACACAGGAAAGTATATTGTGAAGAAGATAGAAGGATATAGACAGAATAAGTTAGTGGTCAAAAAACCTGGTATATGGATTATACTGTGTGAATAAAGGGAAGTTGTTCATTGTGGCAAGGTGCAAGACAAACAGTCACTGCTACAGCACCTACTTAAGAAAGCTAATGAGAAGCTATCCTTTATTGCAAGAGGAATTAAACATAAAAATAAGAATGTTATGCTTGAGTTATGCGGGGCATTGGTGAGATTGTTTCTTGAATACCGTGTGCAGTTTTGATGTCTTTATTTATGAAGGAATGTCAATGAAAGATTTACAAGGATGTTGCCAAGGTTGCAGTGTTTGAGCTATAGAGAGAGGCTGAGGCTATTTTCCTTGGCATGTCGGAGGCTGAGGGGTGACCTTACAGGAGTTTATAAAATCATGAGGGGAACAGATAAGGTGAATAGCCAAGGTCTTTTCCTTGTGATGAGGGAGTCCAAACTAGAGGGCATAGGTTTAAGGTGAGAGGGGAAAGATGTAAATGGGACCTAAGGGGCAACTTTTTCACACAGAAAGTGGTGCATGTATGGAATGAGCTGCAGAGGAAGTGGTGGAGGCTGGTACAATTACATTTAAAAGGCATCTGGAAGGGTATACGAAGAGGAAGGATTTAGAGGGATATATGTCAAATGCTGGAAAATGAGACTAGATTTATTTGGGATATCTGGTCAGCATGGATGAGTTGGACCGAAGAGTCTGTTTCCGTGCTGTACATTTCTATGACTCTAGGTTGCAGGCGGTTCAGAGGAGATTTACTCAATTGATACTTGGAATGACTGGGTAGTCAATGGGGATAGGTTGGACAGAATGAGTTTATTTCCACTGCAGTTTGGAAGAGTGAGGGTGATTTAAAGTTCATCAGATACTGAATGGTTTTGAAAAAATGAACATGGAAATGATGTTCCCTTTTGTGTTTCTGTTCACAACTTGGATCCACTGCTTTAAAATCAGGGGTTGGCTTTTTAGGATAGAGATGAGGGAATTCTTTTCTCTCTGAGGTTATAAAGCAATGGAAGCGGCGTCATTGAATATTTTTAAGGTGGATAAATTCTTGTTAGACAAAAGAATCAAGGGTTATCAGAGGTAGTTGGGAATGAGGAATTCAAAACACAAACAGATCAGCCATGGACCTTTTGAATGATGATGGAGTTGTCTCAAGTGGCCATATGGCTTACCTCTGTGTTTATTTCATATGTATCTACTTTCAGCCACTTTCCTAGATATATGTCTACTCCAAGGCTCAAGGTAATAATGAGCTATGAATACCTCAGTATCTAAATATGTGCAAATTTTATGGAGATAGAAAGCAAATAATACCGTCCTTTGTCAATATTGATGAACCTATTTACAGGATTATATATTAAAACTATGTAAATTTGTTCTAATTTCCCAGAGACCTGCAGCAGAAATTTGGCAAGCCTTCACAGTCGAACAGTCCTCCTTGAGGTTACTTAACAGTTACAGAGGAATTGGATGTGAGCCCAAAAGGCTGGACTTCAGAGGACTCCTTAAACCTTTAAATGACAACAGTTCTGAGCTCCAGGCAAGAAGCCTGCTGGTTTTATACCATTTACGTAGATCAGATTAAATAGAGAATCTAAACTGTCTCTGTCAAATTCTATAATAGAGTAAGGCTACATTAGGAAGCATCTTGATCCATTCAAACAGCAACTAGAAACTATTACCACATGAAGCATGTAAGGAATCTCTGTGATCATAAAATGTTGCAGGCCTGACAGGTGCCAAAGGTGCCTCTAACAGGAAATAAACCCAAATTATTACTTCAAAGTAAACCAAAAAAAGTAGCACAGATACTTGGGGATATGAGTAGGAATTGACGAAAGAGAAATCTGAAACAAATATCAGGAGGAACTGCCAGGCAGGCTCGCTACTGGAGTTGATCAAGGCACATTGAGATGCACTAAGAGGACTTAAAACACAAGGAGACACAATCTTTGATTATCTAAGTGCCTGACAATTGAGAAGTAGATTCATTCATTACTTAAAATTTTGCAATAATCAGCTCTTCAGTTAAGTTAAAAATACTGCGTCTATGTGGTCAATTATGTATTTGTAGATTGAAATAAGGAAAAGCAATTTATTGTTGGTCCTTGGTCTTGTATTTGTATAGATGGAATTTCCCACATCTCATTCCTTGTGAAATAGGATTGCTCCTCCACTGAACTGAGAATTCAATTATTGGATTCTATTCCTTGGAATGGAAAGTTACTGTTCCATGCTTCTAGCGAAACATAGCCTTGGCATTTAAATGATCCTGCCTCCAGGATTTGCAATGAAGTCACTAGCTGACCAAAGCAGCATGCAAAGGTCAGGCTACACCATTCCTGTCCTCTTACAGACGGCACAGAGATTTTAGATCTAAAGTCTAAAATAAGATTTGAAACTACAATGACATCTTCCCTCAGTAACTGGTTATAATGTGGAGCTTGCTGTCACACATCTTCCATTCCAGAAAACCTGGTGGTGAATGATAGCATTGCAATCAGTCTTTACAGGATTTAATTACAGAGCTATGCTTTATAAACGCATGGTTTCTAAGTAGTTTCAGTCTTCTGCTGCATGTGGGAATAGGAGTGAATCTCCAGTTAATGACCACCTCATGCAATTAACACCTTGGAGTTGTTGACATGATAACACTGGTGTATTTAAGGTGAAACTATAACAGTCCATTTGGGAGAAAAGGCGGGAAGGATATCCTGATCAGGTTAGATGAAGCAGGAGGGGTGCTGGCTTGCATCGCACATGGACACCAGTATGGACCATCGGGCCTTCTGCACATTCTATGTAATTATATGTGAATAAAATCATTACAGATTTTACAATAACATTTTCAGCTTCAGGTTTTTTTGCATTATCTGAAAGGCTTGGCAAACAGTTGGGACTTGAATTCCAACTGACTTATTTAGCAAATGATAATACATATTAAGAAATTGTGTTCTGTCCTTACTGTTCCAACAAACAGTGAATGATAAACCTATGAAGGTAGCTTCTTTGATAGTTAGAAAAGCAACTTGCCTGTCATTCATCAAGAACATATTGCTCCTGAAAGGTTGGTTAAAAGATTTCAGGGTATAAACTGTAATACCAATTCAGCAACAGAAAGTGTTATAACTAATGTGCACACCTTTTTATATCTCCTGCATGGTCTATCACATTTTTAAAGACTGTTTTAGAAATTAAATACCAGTTACCAGAACAGAAGTCAGGCAAATCTAAAACTATGTAATGCCCTTAACTCTACTGCTATCTTTTTCATTCTTGGTTGAGACCATCTATTCAACTGTCTTTACCGCATCTATTTCTCTTGCTCATCAAGTCAAGGTTCTTCAAGGGCATCCCACACCATCCTATCCCTGAGTTCGTGATGCCCCGCTCAAATTGCTCCACGGCTCTTTTCCCATCTTGTATTGTCCTCCAGCCTTCCAACAGACCAAGGATTCTGGATGTTCCCAAATCTGCCCTCTTGTTCTTCAGCAGTCAAGCTTTAAACTCTGATATTTATGTTTGTATAGCTGCTTAGCTGCTTTAAGACACTCCTTAAAACCAACTTAATTGACCAAACCTTTAGCCATCCATCCAACCTCTTGTTAACATCAATCTCATTTTTTCCTCATTCAAGAGTGAGGGAATAAAGTACCAGTTCGGAGCAGCATTTGTTCAGTGGGAAGTGGATAGGTGCAACGTGGTCAGAGATGTCATTACACACGTCCAGAACAGGTGAGACTGGAACTCAGATTTCCTAGTCCAGAGGCATGGACACTACCACTGCACCTCAAGAGGTCCAGATTAGCTCTTGTTAATTGCAGTGATATTGCTAATGTGATTCTAAGGGCAAATAGAATCCAACAGAACTGTAACTTGCAGAAAACTAGTTGAATTCTGTGGAGGTTGATTTAAACCAAACAGGTAACCATGGCCTGACACTGAGAAACCCTTACATGGTTAAGCAAATGAAAGATAATTTGGGAATTCACTAACCAATTAACAGCTATGATGGACTCAAATAATTAATCAGCCTCCTTAAGAAGGCTATGCATGAACATTTTCACAAACTGTATCCTGGATGTAAACCTCTGAAGAGGTCCATGCACAAGACAGGAGAGATGTATGGATGGGAGAGTCCCGGTGAAACAATCAGGAAACTCTCAGGCAAGGGTCACTCCTAAATGACTTACAGTCATCTCTGGTCAACCATGTTAAGGGCTAAGTGTATGATTTAACTGAAAGCATGTTTAACATTCTCAATAAAGATGTTTCTTTTGTGTGAAATTACGTCAATTTTAATTCTTGGTCTCCAGACCTAAGAAAGAAGTAAAATTACTCATGTTCATCTATGAGACACATTTAGCTATGTTTCTCTATGTTCAAAATCTGATGCAGATGAATCGTATAGTTGGGGATGGTCACTGACTGTTCAGGATATGTTTGTGTCTTTTGAAGGATGCCAGGTGGGACCCAGACAGATAAAATCAAAATTGTGTCATACAATTTCTTAAATGGCATCCTCCACATTCTTGGTGACACATGTATATTGATAGAATAGCAGTGAAATGTCATAAAATGACAGATGCTATTTCTGCACAGGGGAAATAAACACAGCTGGGACTACAGTCTATTACTTCAATTACCAAAACAATAAGGAAGATCAATTGAATTTAAATTGCATCCATCATTCCATGTTTTGTTCCCATTAACATCCTGTGCAGCTATATGGAGACAGATTCATCAGCCGATCTGTAAACAATATTAGAACTAAAATGCCGTAATAAGTCACAGAAGCAGATGCAATCGTTCAAGTCGCACATAAATAATATAGTTAGGATTTTAGTTTGACGAGTAAAGGACAGCAATGCTTCTAATTTGCAATACTGATGTCTCAAAACAGAAATTTAAAATTAATCATGCCATTTTATAATAAATTATTGGCCAGATTATTTTGTACATGTATGGAGTTGAGCTTTATCGTGTAGCAGTTAATTGACCAAGCACGAATACAACAACCGTAGTATTTTTAAAAAGATGCCCTGGAAACCTGAAGCTAAACACAAAAAAAAAGGAGTCTGTGAACACCTTGTAAGTATTAATTTATTATTATGGGAGTATATGGTATGTCAGGATAAATAGATCAAGGTGGGGAATAGCTGGACCACTGTATACAGATTATTGAAGATTTTGCATTTTGAACTCTTTGAAGCCCTGGGAAAGTTCTGGTCAATCTGTGCTGCATTTCTTTGATGGCCAACAAAGCCATTCTGAGGTATGATTTGCACAGTTGTAGAAAAGGGTCCCATTATATTCTTGCCATTTAGATATACTGTTTAGGGTTGTACCTTCCACAATGCAGTCTATATTCGCAGCGGAGAGGAACTGAGCATTAATTCTGCTCTGGAGTGCCTCAGCGTTTTTCACATGATTAAATAGCTCTCTGTTCACATATGAAAGCCTGAGTTATGGCCAGGCAGAAGTTCGAAGTCCCTGTTGTTACCTTGTCATAGTGCCATTTTTAAAGGGCACTCTTTCCCTGTAAGCCAGAAGCATTGCCCAGAGCTTGGGAGTGGAGCTAAGCATTCTGACCTTTCATCCCACCCAAGTCAGCCTGCCTACCTTCCTTGGACAGGTGTAGACCTTTGACAAGCCTCCTTGACCAGTGTTCATCACACACCAACATCCCTCTCTTGGTCATCCCCTATGCCCATGCAACTCAGATTACCACCTTCTGGTTCTAAACATGGCAAGGCTGAAACAAATATCTCCCAATGAGGGCAATGTCATCCCATTTGCCCCCCTCCCCACCCCACCTCAGTTGAAGTAAAACGCTTAGAGACACAGTATAGTTTTACCTCCTTCATCTTTACTCTTGGCCCTGGGGGGAGAGAGAACGATCGCCCATGTGCACAGAGACATGATTTCACAGTTTTCTCTAGAACAGCATTTTTTCAATGAACTACATAGTAATTTTACAGGAAGAAGCATCCAGATATGGGAACATACATATTAATTGCGTGACTGTTACAATCAACGAGTATCAACAGTAAAAACTAAGCTATCTGCTGTTACACAATGAATGTTCTTAACCTCGTTAACTGGCTTCACATAATTAATACTTTTCACCTTATTAACTGACCTTGCACACTGAATGCTTCCAATATTGTTTAGTGGCTGTACATAATGACTGTTTTTCCACCTTATTAACTCATTACCCTTGCCTCCAGCACCCCTTTGTTATCTGATCTGAG
Organism: Chiloscyllium plagiosum; assembly: GCF_004010195.1. NCBI lineage: Eukaryota > Metazoa > Chordata > Chondrichthyes > Orectolobiformes > Hemiscylliidae > Chiloscyllium > Chiloscyllium plagiosum. The sequence goes on from NC_057715.1 coordinate 94,684,942, forward strand.
TCATGGTCAGCTGAATCTCCTGTTTCACAAAACTCAGAACTTAACTCTTTTCCTACTTGCTCATACCCGTACACATTCTCAGTCCCTCTTTTTATCATTTCATGATAACCACCGAGATGGCACTACCAGTTTTCATAAGACTCTGACAGCCAGTATTTAAGCAAATTATTGACACACAGCATGCAATGATTATAATTACTCGTCCGTTACAGTAATTAGAGTTTGAAGAATCCTCCCATGTGGAAAAAAATTCACTAGTAAAATTCTTAAATCCACAGTCCTCAGTGACCACTCCATGCCCTCCAAATCGAGTGGAAAAGAGCCAGTTCTCCAAAACTCTCCTTCAGTAAATTTAAACCTGAAAACAAAACCCAGTCTGTCTTTGCACACCACCCTACAGAGAAATCTGAATTCTTGGATAAGAGCAGTTAAATACTTAACAAAACTGACCAGACTTCCATCCTTCCGGAGATGTTTCAGATGGGGGATACCAGCGCATCTGAGTGTGCAGTGCAGCAGCTGCAGCTGCAGGCTCGGTGAATGCAGCCTTCTGTGCTGCTTCTGCTCCTGCTCTGCTGTTAAATTAGATTAGATTAGATTACTTACAGTGTGGAAACAGGCCCTTCGGCCCAACAAGTTCACACCGACCCGCCGAAGCGCAACCCACCCAGACCCATTTCCCTACATCTACCCCTTCACCTAACACTACGGGCAATTTAACTTGGCCAATTCACCTAACCTGCACATTTTTGGACTGTGGGAGGAAACCGGAGCACCCAGAGGAAACCCACGCAGACACGGGGAGAACGTGCAAACTCCACACAGAGAGTCGCCTGAGGCGGGAATTGAACCTGGGTCTCTGGCGCTGTGAGGCAGCAGTGCTAACCACTGTGCCGCCCATGAATGTAACAAAGCCAACTGGCTGTTGTGATGTTAGCTTGATCAGTGACCTTCATATACCTTAAATGATCGAAAAGCAAGGTTTAATGTCTGTAGGAAGGCCACTGACAAAAAACAAACTGACCTTCTCTTCACTGTTGTTAGCTTCTTCACTTCTCATGCTCATGACTGGGGAGCTGATTGAATCCATTGGATCAAGTTGTGGAGGGGTCGTCCGTTGTCCGAATTTCAAACAAATCAGGGGCTCAAGGCACTCAATCAATTTGTTTTAAGGTTACAAGTTTGATTATTTTTATTAAGGACATAATGTTATACAGTTTCCATGGAAAAACAAAATCTGCCCCATTACACAGCCCACAAAGCACATTGAGTTGAGATCCTGATTCAAATAAGGCAAAACAGTTTCTTAGAAGGATTTTCTGAACCAATATTTTAACAAACCAAAACTTTTAAACATCAAACACTCTCAGCGTGGCACAATTTACATTGAAACTCTCCTCCTTCAACCCAAGTATTAGTACAACTTAACTTCAGCGTTTCTCATTTTTGTTTTGCATCCTCTCACTAAGATTACACCTACAAAAAGAGAAAGCCCTGGCAGTGGACCACATGGTGCTGTAGTCCAAGCCACTCTCTTCCCCCAGAACAAAGACTCTCAGAGCCTCAAGTTTCACTTCTAGAGGACTTTAACCCCTTTCTTACTTTACTCCTCACGGGGACTCAAACCCCTCTTAAACGCAGAGAACCCGAATCCCACTTAAACGCAGAAAGCTCAAAACCCAATTAAACACAGAAAACTCAAATCCCAATTAACACAGAAAACTAGAATCCTAATTAAACACAGAGCTTGAACCTCATCTCATTCACAGAGAGCTCAAAGCTCATTTAAATACAGAAAGCTTGAACCTGAAACACAGAAGGCTCGAAGCTCAGCACAGTGCGGAGGACTTGGACCTTAAAACAACCCACCCAGTAGACTCGAATCTCAGTATCGCGCAGAGGACTGGAACCTCAATCACATCCCTCCTCAGGGGACTCAAAGCCCAGTACCGCACAGAGGACTCGAACCTCAATGACACACCCCCATCCTCTAGTACCACGCAGAGGACTTGAACCTCAATCACACCCCCCTCCCCACAAGGCAGCGCAGAGGACTCGAGCCTCTACCTGCCAGCATGCTTGCAAAACTGTGTCTCTTGACTGAACTAATGACCATTCAAGTAATCTGTACAATGGGGGGGATTGAGCGAGGGAACCATCTCCAGCACACAGGAATATTGAGAGGGACCAAGGTTCAAAATATTACCTTGTGGGCCCATCCGTCTCAAGACACCAATGTTCTGGGTGGCCATTGACACCGTCCGATCGTAACTGTCCATTTGGATCCTGCCGACTGCGCCAATATTGTTGTCCCATTTCCTCCCATCAGTCGAAGTAAAGCACTCAGAGACACAGTATATTTTTACCTCCTTCATCTTTATTCCGGGTCCTGGAAGGAGAGAGAACAACCGCCCATGAGTTCATGGCCTTCTCTGGAACAGCAGTTTCTCAATGAACGATATAGTCATTTTACAGGGAGGCGCATTCAGATAAGGCAACATAGATATTAATTGGGTGGCCGTTACAATCAACAATTATCAATAACAGAGACCATGCCCTTTACTGTTATACAATGGATGTTCTTAACCTTGTTAATAGGATTCATACAATGGATACTTTTCCCCTTGTTGGCTGATCTTGCGTACTGAATGCTTCCAATATTGTTAAATGGCTCTACATAATGACTGCTTTTCCACCTTGTTAACCCATTACCCTTGCTTCCAGCACCCCATTGTTAACTGTAAGTTATTCTCTGATCTGAGTCATGCTCAACCGAACCTCTTGTTTCACAAAACTCAGAACTTAACTCTTTCCCTGCCTGTTTATACCCTATACATATTCTCAGCAAGACTGCGGAGTTTCACTCAGAACTTCAGCAAATCCAGTCCTTTGTCTGCTATATTGGAAACCAAAAGGGACACATTTCTCTTTTGCAAAGAAATTAATTGATAATGGGAGCTTAATTTGGGTGAACTGGCCTTTTAATAGCAATGCATATGATGCAAAGACATTGTAAAAGGGCTTCCTAACACTTGTTGTTAAAGGTCTGAGAATTTAATGAGAAACTTTCATCCCAGAAACGTGGTCTTTGGTTTCTTGTAAGATTAAGCTCCCATCCCAGATGCAACTCAATATTTCACGCTAGAATGATATTTTATTAATGTTTTTGTTTTTAATTCTCGTGTCTGATCATTGTGTCTTGGTGCAAACAGAGTGCTGGGAATACTCAGCAGGTCTTGTGACATCTGCAGAGAGAGAAAGATGTCACTATTTCTAACTGATGAGCCTTCATCAGCATTATACCTCAGTGTCTTGTTTATGTGGATGCCTAAATCTTTTAGTGAAACCTTAGAGCATGGATTCCGTGGCAGTTTGAGAAACAGAGGCAATTTCTGCCTGATATGCTGGCCAATGTTAATCACTAGGCAAAGTTGAGGACTGCAGATGCTGGAAATCAGAGTCGAGATTAGAGTGGTGCTAGAAAAGCACAGCAGGTCAGGCAGCATCTGAGGAGCAGGAAAATTGACATTTCGGGCTAAAGCCCTTCATCAGGAATTAAGGCAGGGAGCCTCCAAGGTGGAGAAATAAAAGATAGCAAAGATGCCCTGGGGTTGAAGTGTTCTGAGACGGAAGATGAGGCGTTCTTCCTCCAGGCGTCGGCTGGTGAGGGAGTGGTGGTGGAGGAGGCCCAGGACCTGCATGTCCTCGGCAGAGTGGGAGGGGAGGGTTGAAATGTTGGGCCGCAGGGCGGTGTGGTTGATTGGTGCAGGTGTCCTGGGGATGTTCCCGAAGATGCTCTGCGTGAAGGTGTCCAGTCTCCCCAATGTAGAGGAGACCGCATCAGGTGTAACAGCTACAATAAATGACATTGGTGGATGTGCAGGTGAAACTTTGATGGATGTGGAAGGCTCCTTTGGGGCTTTGGATGGAGGTGACGGGGGAGGTGTGGGCGCAGGTTTTGCAATTCCTGCAGTGGCAGGGGAAGGTGCCAGGAAGGGAGGGTGGGTTGTTGGGGGGTGTGGACCTGACTAGGTCAATAATATTGTACAGAGCATAAATACATTTGGGCATCTGACATTGTGATAGTTGCTATCTAAATGCAAACTTTTTTTATCGTCCTCTCCATGGATACTGTCTGCTGACCTATTGAGCATTTTCAGCACTTTCTGTTCAAACACAGGGTTTCAGTGACCTCCACACCTGGGAAAATAGTTACTTATTTGGAAGATGTTGTTTCTTGAGCTGCCTTCAAAAGCATAACTTCCTGCTGCAGCAGGGATTCCAATCAGAAATAAATTGGAAATACTCTCAATTTGTTTAACAAAAAGTAGCCTAATTATCCTCTTAGCACTCATTATTATTGAGCTCACGGATGATCAAACATGGTATTACAACAGTAAGAAAACCTTATTCAAATATTATGAGACAAAAGTAATATCAATAGATTGAAAACACTGTTGTCAAATACAAAATGGATGATAAAAAAGGCGAGAGTGATTTCCAATCAAAACCTACTTCCAAGTAGCAAGGTAAATAAAGCGTATGCTACTGGCTCAGTGGTTAGCACTGCTGTCTCACAGTACTAGGGTCCCAGGTTTGATTCTAGCTTCAGGCAACTGCCTGTGTAGAGATTACACATTCTCCCCGTGCCTGTGTGGGTTTCCTCCCACAGTCCAAAGCTGTGCAGGTCAGGTCAATTGGCCATGCTAAATTGCCCATAGTGTTAAGTGCATTAGTCAGAGGGAAATGGGTCTGGGTGGGTTACTCTTCAAAGGGTTGGTGTGGACTTGTTGGACCAAAGGGCCTGTTTCTGCACTGTAGGGAATTTAATCAATGCAATCATAATAATTGAAAATCTTTAACAAGACATCAATATAGCTACTAAATCAATTTAGTTTATATGAGTCGTTAAGACATTGAAATAGTGTGTGGCAACAGGAACAAAGTCGAAAGTATGGTGCTGGAAAAGCACAGGCGGTCAGGCAGCATCCAAGGAGCAAGAGAATTGATGTTTCAAGCATAAGCTCTTCGTCACTATCCCTGATGAAGAATTTATACTCAAAATGTTGACTCTCCTGCTCCTCAGATGCTGCCTGACCTACCTGACCAGCACCATACATTTTGACTCTGATCTCCAGTCCTCACTTTTGTCCTGTGGCAAGAGGAAAACTAGCAGCTAATTAGCATGTCAACCTTAATACAGCAGGAGCACTCTTCCTCTGGGTCAGAATGCCGTAGGCTGTCATCCCATTCCAGAGTTTTGAGTACATTGTCAAGTTTAAGATTTCAGTGCAGGACTGAGGGACTGTTGCACTGTGGAAGGCTTTGCCTTTTGGATGAGATGTTGAACCAACTGCCCTCTTAGTTAGGTGATTATTTTTGCCTTGCATAGAATTAATGGGCTGAAGCAGCTTTTTATATGCTATGGACCTGTATGATTCTATGACTCTATTAAAAACAACCTGGTCAGCAATTCTATTGCTACCTTTTGCTGTTTTCCTATGCATGCGTTTCCTGCACTACATAACTAATCAGAAGTCCAAAACTATTCAATTGACTGTAAAGCTCTTTGGAATGTTCTGAGGATGCAAAAGGCAGTCTATCAATCTAAAGCTTTCCTTTAATCACATATATGATGTTGAATTGAGTAATGCCAATTAAGGTAAGCGAGTTTTTAGGGAATTATTATAGGGAGTTGTTATACAAAGGCAAGGAGAGGAATGTTTGTGGTGTAGCGATAGTCTAACTATCCCTGACCCAGAAGTCCTCCCTGGCCGGGATGCCTATTGTAACATGCCTGAACAGGTTCATTTTAGAGTCTTGTGGTAAAATGGTAATGTCCTTACCTCTGAGCTAGGAGATCCAGATTCAAGTCCCACTACCACTAATGTGTCATTATTGTGTGTGAGTGGGTTTATTAAAAATATCTAAAATTAGAGATGCAAATATTCAAGTTTCCTTAATTAAAGCTGTTGTCAAATTAAGGTTGATATAACTGTTAAAGATTGGATCTGGAGTAATTTACAACTCAGCCTGACATGGGTAGGTGTGAAGTACTGCATTTAAACAATCTAATTATGCATTAGAAAGATCTAACTAATGTGTTACTGTGATGTTAAGAGAGGGGCTTTGACTCCACTTATATGTTCATGCAGTGGAAATTGGAAAAGATAATCCTAGAATTTCATTAATATGCTGAAATGTGACAATTGATCTGGAGAAGGCTGTGACAAAAACCTGCAGGAAGTGTTCTAACTATTCTTGTTTTGGACAAAGAGTGAGTGGTTTTGAACAGATAAATGTCAGGAGTTAGTGAGAAGGAATCTGCCTTCCTGAGGGTGTCAGGATTCGAAAACAATCCAATATATCTCCTATGTATCTCATGTATCAGTATCATGCAGCAGAGAGACTTCCACCTGACAGTAACTATACAATGTGGTGTGGCTGCATGTGCTCTGCAATCCTCTCCAGTGACTGAATATGAAGAAGCAGATTAACAGCATGGTTTGAACTAAATGCTTTTTATATTGGTATTCACTTCAGGATGCCAGCAGTCAGGCAGGACTGTGTGACCTTTCAATTTCACTCTCCCTTTTTGCTGCATTTGACAGGAGGCTAATGGGTAAATTAGACACTTGTTTTTCTATACCTCCAAGCTCAGGTCTCAGGAACTGCATATTATTGGGTCACAGATGTTGTCAAATGTATGGGGTTTGCTCATCCAAATGATAGTGCAGGTGTTCACTGTTGTTTGCAATCGATCGGTATGAAACTCCCTCAAAGAAAAAGCAGACTTACATTAATATAACATCTTTTATGACTACAGAGTATTTTGAAGTGACTTACAGTGAAAGATAAAAATCACACAACACCAGGTTATAGTCCAACAGGTTTAATTGGAAGCACACTAGCTTTTGGAGCGACGCTCCTTCATCAGGTGATTGTGGAGGGCTCGATCGTAACACAGAATTTATAGCAAAAATTTGCAGTGTGATGTAACTGAAATTATACATTGAAGAATTGATTGTCTGTTAAGCCTTTCATCTGTTAGAATACAGTGATGGTTTCACTTCCTTCATGTGTAAATCACAAAACCCTTTGTTTTAAAGTTGCATTCTCGGGTTAGCTGTTAACAATGGTGATAGCTAGACAATATGTTGA
>NC_057715.1:94692359-94739009 GCF_004010195.1 Chiloscyllium plagiosum
TCCTGGTTGAGGCCCTCCCTATGGGTACCGAACTTAGTTATCAGCCTCTGTTCGGCCACTTTCCTCTGCTGCCTGTCCCGAAGTCCACCTTGGAGGATGGTCACCCAAAGGTCCGAGGCTGAATGTCCTGGACCACTGAAGTGTTCCCCAACTGGGAGGGAACCCTCCTGTCTGTTGATTGTTGTGCGGTGCCCATTCATCCGTTGTCGTAGCCTTTGCTCGGTTTCCCCAATGTATGTTTTGAAGAATGGTCACTGTGTAATTCCCCATTAAAGCACAAATGGAACCTTCTATGTAAAGGGCACCTATTCTTACTCTCTCTGCTGGGGTAGGCAGAGAGTATCTGAACTGGAACATTCAGTCACAGATGTTGCTGCCCAAAGACACTCCTGTTCCTTCTCAGGGGACCATCAACTTTCCTGTATCTGTCCTGTGTGTGCAGATGTTTAACCTTGGACTCCTGGGGACACAGTTCAATCCTCAGAGTCTGATGAAGAGTCACGAAGACTCGAAACACGAGGTGGCTCTCTCTCCATTGATGCGTAAAAACAATGACTGCAGATGCTGGAAACCAGATTCTGGAATAGTGATGCTGGAAAAGCACAGCAGTTCAGGCAACATCCTGACCGGCGAAACGTCAATTTTCTGTTCCTCGGATGCTGCCTGAACTGCTGTGCTTTTCCAGCACCACTAATCCAAAATCTCTCTCCATTGATGCTCCCTGACCCGCTGTGATCTCCAGAATTTTTTGTTTTTAGTTCTAAGCCCAGTAGCTTAATTCTCTGTCACCATAACACTTGTCAAATAGACTGTGGTAGAAGCCTGCATATGATCTTGCCAAATGTGGAGATTTTGTGGGGCTCTCATAATCCACATGATCTCGACAGGTTGGTGATCAAATTTCAGTGACGTGTCAAACCACAATGATTGGGACTCCTTTGCTGCTATTGTCTTCTTCTGCCTTTGCAGTGAGTGAAACACACACTCTTAGGACCTCTTGGATTACACTCCTGATAGGCCACACCCTGTGACCTTTCCACCATGGGTGGGTCTACCAGGAGCCAGGGACCATATCAAGATGGTAATTCGAGAGCAGCAATGTGATAATGATGAAATAAGCTTTTTAATTGTAATGTGGATTGAGGGGTAAATATCCAGAAGGGCATCATTGTGTAATATAAATATGGCGTTGGGAGTGATTTCTGATACAAGAAGCTGAAGATTAAGGAGTTTAAAAGAGCAGGAATAGAGTGTCATTGCAATGTACTAATATCAAGCAGGCATTGCAGTCACCAATCTTGTATATGGAGCTGGTAAACCTCACACAAAAAGCCAATAAATGACACTAAGTGTGCACATTTACAACTCTGTTAATTCCAGTGTCAGAATCTATCAGCTTAAGGGAGCCAAAGTTGCATCTTCATGAAAGTGAAGATGAATGTAGATGATTGAGGGAGATTACTTGCCTCTATATTGAGTACACTTCATAGACGATTTTCCTTTTGCTGCATTATGAGAGGATTTCTGGAAAGGTAGGACATTAATCCATCCACATCACCAACTCTGTAGGAGCACTTATGAAATGAAAGCATTCACCAGAGCCATTAATAGTCTCACTATGAAGTTGCCTCAGATGATAGAAGAAGGATTTTGTGATGCTTTGTCTCAGTTTAGGGTGCCTAGCAGTACCAACCGCAGTACAAACTGGATCAAAAATCTATAGTCTTCTGCTGTGCTGGAGTGGTGCTAATAGAGTTCGTGGGGATGGGTGGAGAAGTTTCTAATGATACAGTAAGAGGTTAGTTGATGGGTTAGGAGAAAGAACTCATGATCTACAACCAGTGCCAGATGGGTATTTCATGCAAATGACCCTGAAGGAAAAATTGAAGCTGTCCTTGCCTCTGGTTCTTTCCTGAGTGTGTATAGCATGATCAACCAGGATTAAACCTGTAAAACGGATTTAACATGTGGCTCCAAGGTTCAGTATAATATTGAACTAAAAAACCCAATGCCTCAGAATGGATTTGCTACATATTCTCTGTTCAGCCTCAGATAAACTCAAGAGTGGGAGAGTTGGAGTTGAGATTTTCAATGTTTTATACCGATCCTGATCCACCTAGCTTTGACAGTTAACATGCACCTTCAAAGAGAGGTGGAGCAGTATAAAAAAAGCTTAGAGTTTGGATATTTGAAAGCACAGCCCCTAATGATGGTGCCAAAATTCGAAGAAATGAGAGGTCTCAGAGACATCAGGCCTAGAAAGAGTTAACAGAGAATGCCAGAGCCTTGGAGGGATTTGAATACAAGGTCAAGAATTTTAAAATCAAGGCATTGTGCAAAGGTGTGCTGTGGGCATAAGGGTAATAAGTAAATGTGACTTGGTAAGAGTTAGTATTGAGGCAGCGAATTGTTGAATGAAGTGAATCAACGCAGGGTGACATGTGGGAGGCCAGCCGGGGGAGCTTTGGAAAAGTCAATGTCACAAATTCTCTCATGGGGTCCACCTGTATTTCTGGAATCCAATGGTGTCAGGATGAAAGCAGCATAATACATCCAAACACCTCAATCTGCAATTTTCTAATTATAAGCTGGCAGTATTTGGGTGGAGATATTATAAACTCCACCTAACTTCGCCTGGGGGAATCTAAGGAAAATCAGGGTTGTAGTCAGATAAGTCAATAACAGACTTTATTGAAAATTGCTTTATTTAGGGGAAGGTAAAGGACAACTTATTAGAACATTACAGCCTCCTCTTCTGTGTGATCTAACAGCACAATGATGTTGCTCCTTTTACACATGTTTTGGAGATATTCTTAGAGTAAAGGTATAATTAACCCTTCATTGCATTAGCATGTACTAGCCTGTTCGTTAGATTCTAATCAGCAGCTAAAAGAAACTGTACTGGAAGTGAGCTTAATCGATGTCCTTGTACCTCAGTCATTTCTTTACCAAGGAAAACCATTGTGGGCAGTTGTTTTGCAGGAAATTAGTCCTGACATCATTTCCATGTCACCCCTTTGAAGTGGTCTGCTTTGTAGTTATTTTACTTCAGATTAATGTGATCTCAAGGAACTACACTAGGTGTGCAAATGATTGTTAAAGAGATTCATAGCACGGCATCCAAACAAGTCACAAAGTGAGTCTTATAAGCTGTACCCTTCAATTTATTTCTAAAACTAATGTAATAACTGCTTTGAAGAAGTGACTGCAGTGACTCTACTCTGTAATTACGTTCCGAATATTAAGAGACCAACAATTATAAGGCTTAGAGTGAGGATTGCCCTTCATTGATCTAAAAGAACCTTAATACGAGATAAATGGTGCAGAATAAAGATCTCTGTCATTAACAAATACAGGACACATCCCTGAGGCTATTTGCTTTGCCTATGGAAATTAATATAAAGAAATATTCTGTCATTAAAGAACAAACAAAACATTTACATGTTAACAACTTTGTTGCTAATTGTACATTAATTGGGTGTTTAATTTTATTAAGATGGTGATTATTAACTGGGGAATTCATGTATTCCTGTATTTAGGACAAACAGAGCACAGAATACATAATAAATGGTAGGACCCTGGGAAGCACAGAGGATCAAAAGTACCTTGGTGTGCATGAACACTGTTGTGTGAAGGGAGCGGGACAGGTGGATAAAGTGGTTAAGAAGGTATATGGTATTCTTGCTTTTTAGGCATAAAGTTTAAGAGCAGTGAGGTGATGAAGGAACTGCATAAAATGTTGGGTAGACTGCAACTACATCATTGTGTATAGTTCTAGAATCCACAATATGGAAGGGATGCGTTAGCACCTGGAGAAGGTGCAGAGGAGATTTACCAGGATTTTGCCTGGGCTGGAGGATTTCAGTCATGAAGAGAGATTTGATAGACTGGGTTTGTTTTCCTTACAGCAGAAGAGATTGAGAGGGGAGATTATTGAGATGTATAAAATTATGAGGGGCATAAACATGGTAGACAGAAAGAAAACTTTCTCCTCGATTGAGGGATCAATGAAAAAAGGGTGCATAGTTAAGGTAAATGGCAGAAGGTTAGAAGGAGATTTGAGGACAACATTTTCACCCAGCAGGTGATGGGAATCTGGAAGTCACTGCCTGTAAGGAGACAGAAACACTCATAGTATTTAAGAAATATTTAGATGTGCATTTGTGATGCTAAGGTGTACAAGGCTATGAGGAGAAAGTGAGGACTGCAGATGCTGAAGATCAGAGCTGAAAATGTGTTGCTGGAAAAGCGCAGCAGGTCAGGCAGCATCCAAGGAACAGGAGAATCGATGTTTCGGGCATAAGCCCGAAGGGCTTTCCTGAAGAAGGGCTTACGCCCGAAACGTCGATTCTCCTGTTCCTTGGATGCTACCTGACCTGCTGCGCTTTTCCAGCAACACATTTTCAGTACAAGGCTATGAGCCAAGTGCTGGAAAATGGATTAGACTAGTTAGGCATTTGTTTGTTTTTGATTAGCGTGGAGATAAGGGGCTGAAGGGCCTACTTCTGTATTGTTGATCTCTATGATTCTATGATTCAATGACTTAAGAGCCAATTGCGTTTGTTGGAGTTGGAGGTGTTTGCTTATATTCTGTGACTCTGTTAGTTAAAATTCTAACCCTATAAAAATTAGTCTCCAATTCCATCCTGCACTGCCTAGCTATACGGAATAGAGCAGCAGAAACTCCTTTGCTGTTTTTGTTTATCGTGTTGAAGTTGCTAATTGCTGCATGAAAGTCAGTCAATTTATTCCAATTGGGCCCAAGGATGAAATTGCAATTGGAGCCAGGCCTATCTCTGAAGTATTAGTTCAATGCGTAAATCACTTTGAGTGTAAACTTGGGATGATTTCGTTTTTGGGCCTGACTATATTTTTGTTCGATGTGGCTGCCTCACTTTTGTGGTTATGCCATCATTCTGGTGTCCTTGGAGAGGGAGCATGCTGTGTCACCTGCTGAATTCAAGGTTTTGTATAACTGGTTGGTGCTGCACGCAATGAAGTATGTTATAGAGTTATAGAGATGTACAGCATGGAAACAGATCCATCGGTCCAACCCGTCCATGCCGACCAGATATCCCAACCCAATCTAGTCCCACCTGCCAGCACCCGGCCCATATTCCTCCAAACCCTTCCTATTCACATACCCATCCAAATACCTTTTAAATGTTGCAATCATACCAGTCTTCACCACTTCCTCTGGCAGCTCATTCCATACACGGGCCACCCTCTGTGTGAAAAATTTGCCCCTTAGGTCTCTTTTATATTTTTCTCATCTCACCCTAAACCTATGTCCTCTAGTTCTGGACTCCCCGACCTCAGGGAAGAGACTTTGCCTATTTACCGTATCCATGCGCCTCATAATTTTGTAAACCTCTATAAGGTTACCCCTCTTTAGTCCAGGGAATGATGTTTTGATTTAACTTGAAATTTCTGCCAATACCTTCTGGATTAGAACAATGGTATATATGTGTTTTTATTTATTGCATCAGGGTGTCCATTTTGGGCCTGCAGCTCAGCAAATTTATTCCAACTGGGCCCCAAGAATGAATTTGGAAAGGAATTCAGGATTGTCTTGAGTTGTGGGTGAGTTATAGAGTCATATACAGCGCAGAAACAGACCCTTCGGTCCAACTTGTCCATGCCGACCAGATACCCAAAATTAATCTAGTCCCATTTGCCAGCATCTAGCCCATATCCCTCTCAACCCTTCCTATTCACTTATCAATCCAGATGCCTTTCAAATGTTGTATTTGTACCAGCCTCCACCACTTCCTCTGGCAGCAGATTTCAAATATGCACCACCCTCTGCTTGAGAAAGTTGCCCCTCAGGTCCCTTTTAAATCTTTCTCCTCTCACTTTAAACCAATGCCCTCTAGTTTTGCACTCCCTTACCCTGAGGAAAAGGCCTGAGATGTTCATTCTGTCCATGTCCCTCATGATTTTAAAAACCTCTATAAGGTCACCCCTTATCCTCTGATGTTCCAGGGAAAACAGCCCCAGCCTGTTCAGCCTCTCCCTATAAGTGAAACCCTCCAACCCTGGCAACATTCTCTTAAATCTTTTCTGAACCCTTTCAAGTTTCACAACATTCTTCTGATAGCAGGGAGACCAGTACCCCAATGGTTGCCTAACCAATGACTTATACAGTCACAGCATGATGTCCCAATTCCTATACTCAGTGCACTGACCAATAAAGGAAAGCATACCAAATGCCTATCTACCTGTCATTCCACTTTCAAGGAAATATGAACCTGCATTCCAAGGTCTCTTTGTTCAACAACACTCCCCAGGACTTTACCATTAAATGTATAAGTTGAATACATTGATGATATTATACCGGTGATTGGGGTGTGATTGAATTTAGGGCCTAAACACCAAGGCTGCATTTGCTTGATTATGGCATCAGGAAGCTCTAACAGAGATGGAATCAATGAGAATTACAGGGAAACATTTCTGCTGAGTGTGGGGGCATACGTGATTTCAATGGAAGAAATTGCTGAGGATAGTGTCTTGGTCCAACTATCTTCAGCTGTTTCACAATAAACTTTTCATCATCATAAGATCAGAAGTGAAGGTGTTTGCTGATGATTGTACAATGTTCAGCACCATTCATGACTCCTCAGGTCCAGAAGCAATTCATGCCCAATTGCAGCAAGACCTAGAAAGGTTTGAGGTGATAAGTAGAAATAGCATTCTTGCCACACTAGTGCCAGGCAAAGACAACCTCCAGCAAGATAGAATCTAACCATCACCATTCCATTGGTATTTTAACCATTGACATTCAATCGTATTATCATCCTGGCACTATCTTTGATCAGAAACTAAACTGAAACAGCCATAAAGGTACTGTGGCTATAAGTGCAGATTAGAAGCAAGGAATTCTGTGGCAAGTAAGCCACCTCCCTGTCTTCCCAAGTATGTCGAAAAATTACAAGGCACAAAGCAGGAGTGTGAAGCAACCTCCACTGGCCTGGATGGTTGTAGCTCCAACAACACTCCAGAAGTACAACACTATCCTCGATAAGATTAGATTAGATTACTTACAGTGTGGAAACAGGCCCTTCGGCCCAACAAGTCCACACCGACCCGCTGAAGCACACCCACCCAGACCCATTCCCTTACATTTACCACTGCACCTAACACTACAGGCAATTTAGCATGGCCAATTCACCTAACCTGCACATTTTTGGACTGTGGGAGGAAACCGGAGCACCCGGAGGAAACCCACGCAGACACGGGGAGAATGTGCAAACTCCACACAGTCAGTCGCCTGAGGCAGGAATTGAACCCGGGTCTCTGGCGCAGTGAGGCACCAGTGCTAACCACTGTGCCACTGTGCCACCGTGCCGCCCACTAAGGCAACCTGCTTAACAGGCAATCTGCTTAACAGGTGCCCTCTTCCACCATCTTCAACGTTCACTTCTGTTACCACAGATGAACCGTGGCAGTAGTGTGTACCAAATACAGGATGCACTTTAGCAACTCCCCAAGGCTCCTTAGACATCACCTTCTAAACCAGTGACCTTTACCATCTAGAATAATAAGATGTGACTACCACTACCTGCAAGTTCCTCTCCAAGCCACACACCATCCTGACTTGGAACTACATCATTGTTCAGGGTCAAAATCACGAAAGTCCCTTTTTAACAGTACTGCACATATCCCCACACCCTAAGGACAACAATGCTTGAAGAAAACAGCCCACCACCATCTTCTCCAGGACAGTTGGGGATGGGCAATAAATATTGTCCTATCTAATTAGGCCCAAATTCCAATAATGAATGAAAGAAAAAGCAATTCTGTCCTAAAAGTTTCACTATCATCACAAGATCAGCTTGACCTCTGAGGATATAAAGGACTGTTCCCGGGTGGAGTTAACTGGTGTCCTAACCAACTCCTGAGTTGTTCTTAGTGTTAACAGCATGTAGCTAAAATAGAAATGTGTACTTACTTGTCAGTCAAACTCATCATGTGTATTAGATATAGTGTAAGTAGCTATCAAGTAATCAATACATGTAGAAGGATCAAAACTGAGTCTACTTCTGCCTAAAATACTGGGTGGGCAAGTATCCCCACTGGTATCAGTCACCAAGACTAATATCAGCAAGAAGGCAAGGTTGCTGTGTATCTATCCAAGTTATGTTTCCAGCTGTAATTAACATTTACAATGTGGCACACAGTGGTGTCAATTTGACCAGACAATATTAAGCTCAAAAAATTCAGCTCTGCAAAAGCCACAGATGCACAAGGAGAAGAAACAGGGAAAATATTTCACTCAGAAATTGTGAGTGAATCTTCAAACATTTAGCAGCTTAATAACACAGCTTAGCCTGTCAATTTTTAAGCAAGCAGCAGCCAGCAGTAAAAAGGCTGTAAAAACACAAATTAGTTTGAATCAGTGAGAAAATACTGAAAAGGTTTGTGAAAATCAAGCCGTGTCTCACCAAACCCATAGTGCAGAGAAAAATCAAAATTGTAATCCCAGGTTACAGCAATGGATATCAGGCAGTCAATGTGATGAGGAAAGGCAAAAAAAAAATCTGCAATTAAAAGGAACATTTCAGGCTGAGAAACTAAAAAGAATGTTGAAATTTTGACATTGAGTAAACATACGTTGTTATCATTGCTTAAGAGATTGGGAGGAGCTGTGAGAAAGTAAATGTGTTTTCACAAATATTTAAGGAAATAGAGAAGACTGCAGTAGAAAATTGACTAATGAGCGTGGAAGTATTGATGATAGAAGAAGTGTTTATTCAAACAGTTTTGAAGAGAAACAAAGTGTTTTAAAGGGAAGAGTGATTTTTTATGGTACAACTGAAAAGAAGTGTTATCACCAGATCATGTGGTGACAAGAACTGCACACAGTACTTCAGATGTGGCCTAACTAATGTTTTATATACAGTAGACCTCCGTACTCTCGGGAGAATGCGTTCCAAGAACTACAGTGGAAGCCTGAAACTATGGATAGGTGTGAACCCGGCGGGTGACTGAAACCTTGGAAACTGACCGCATGGATACAGTGGTCGCCCTGTAGCTTCATCATAACTTCTTGGCTCATGTATTCAATGCCTGATTAATAAAGAAAGTATCATCAGACATTGGTCTCACTGTTAGATGAAACAAAATTGCCTCCAGTGAAACAATGATTTCATCTTTGCCTCATGTGATTTGCTGCAAGATCGAATTTGTGTGAGGGAATTTACAGTCATCAGGCAGATGCCTTCTCCCAAGTGACTGTTGACAACGTTACACCAACAGATAAAGAATTTGCTGCTGAACTCAATTGATATACTCAAGAAACAAGAAGATTGTGGCCAGCAGCACAAAATAAGCTTAATCTCATCAGAGAAGAACAGAAAAAGATTTTGAATATTTTGCCATACTTCTACACTGCACAGAAGGCTGGCCAGAAAATAAACCTAATGGCTTAATTATGAAAACTAATTTTGAGCATTGACAACATTTCACAATGGTTGACGACTTATTGGTTTTTGATGACAGACTCACCCTCTGCCCTTCATAATGAATCAATACCCTCCACAGCAGGCATTGAGGACAGCAGGGCATCATCAAATGTAAAGCTAGAGCTCGAGCTTCAATATGGTGGCCAAGAGTTACTAAAGCAGTTCTGACACTTTCTATCTGTTGTCAGATATAGGCCATACATAACCACAATAGAAGGGAACCATTGATTACAAATGGCTTTCCCATCAGACCATGGAATTGCATGGGGACTGACTTGTTTCTGTTAAAAAGCCATTCTTACCTAATAATGGTCGACTACTTCTCCCAAACAATTGAAGTAAAGAAATTATATTGCACCACTGTGGGTACAGTTGTGAAATATTTGCCATACGTTCAATAATAGTTCACAATTTGTTAATGATTATGGACTTTGTGACCTGTTCAGGCTTCCAACACATGTAGCAGCCTGGTGGTTAGCACTATTGCCTCACAATTCCAGGGACCTGGTTTCGATTCCATCCTCGGGCGAGTGTCTGTGTGGAGTTGCTCATTCTTCCCATGTCTGCATGGGTTTCCTCCAGGTGCTCTGGTTTCCTCCCACAGTCCAAAGCTGTGGAGATTAGGTGGAGTGGCTGTGGGAAATGCAGGGATAGGGGTGTAGGTCTGAGTATGATGCTGTTTGGAGGATCAGTGTGGACTCAGTGAGCTGAATGGCGTGCTTCCACACTGTAGGGATTTCATGACATGGCCAGCTCTTCAAGAAACAGATATCTTCAGTCAAATGATGAAACTGAACGTGGCATTGCAACCATCAAGAGCTATTTAAAGAAGAATGCAGACTTCTTCATAACTCTCCTGAATTGCCATCCCATGGCACTCTAATATGGTTTTTCACTGTCAGAGTTGTTGATAGGGAGAAAACAATAAAGAACTCATCCCAATCCAATACATACTCAATCTGTAAAATCATCGAGCAGCCAGACTGAGTGAATTCATAAAGTCACAATCTCAAGGGAGACTTAAATTATTTCTAAAATTGCTTAAAAATCAATAAGTAACCAGGAAAAAAAAAGCTTGGGGGCAGACATTGTAAAAGGGATTAGTGCCTGAAAACGTTAACTGCCAACACAAGGTAACTCTACATATTCGGAAACAAAGGATAATTTCTGGGTGAAGCTAAACATGCACTAATTAATTCCTGGGATGTTCTTAGTGTTAACAGCTTGTAACTAAAGTAGTAATGCATGCTTACTCTTACATTGAGCCTGATTGTTTCATGTGTTGGATGTAATACTAAGAGCTATTAAGTAATATGTGACAAACACGTGCTGCTTAATCAAGATCAAGCATACTTCTGCCTAAAATATTGTGTGTATCCCTCGTCACTGGTTATCATGAGCAAGAAGCATTAGTGGCAGTGTAATTACCCAAATCATAGTATCCCAACAGTGTGGAAGCAGACCATTCGACCCATCAAGTCCACACCGATTCTCTGAGGAGTAGCCCAGCTGGACGCACCCCATCCCTGTAACCCTGCATTTACCATGGCCAAGCCACTTAACCTGTACATCCCTGGACACCTCGGGGTATTTAGCATGGCCACTCCACCTAACCTGCACATCTTTGGATTGTGAGAGGAAACCAGAACACCCAGAGAAAACCCACACAAACACTAGGAGAACGTGCAATCGCCCAAGGCTGGAATCGAATCCAGGTCCCTGGTGCTGTGAGGCAGCAGTGCTAACCATTGAGGCATCCTTGCTGTAGAAATCAACTTTACAAGATATCATAGAATCATGGGCCTGGATTTTCCCATCTAAACAGGAAACTGGAGACGAGCCAAAACCTGTGTTATGTTCTCTCTTCATGTTCAAGCTGCTGGCAGATAGGATTTTCACATGATTGGTGACCCTAGTGATGGGTCTGTGTCCAACGAGTGGTTGGGGGAAGGAGAACAGAGATGAGACATCAGGGACTCTGATCATGCTCTGATCCGGTTTGACAGCCAATGTTCTGTCTGTTGTCAGTGCGTGGCCTCAAATTCAATGCTGCCTCTATTCCATCTTGATTCAGAATTAGAGAATTCTAGCTGTAAGAGTCATTACAGAACAGAAAGAGACCATTTTAGCCAATCAAGTTGATGTCAGGTCTTTGTAAGTCTTAAAAGTACCTCGTTCAGATCTGCCAAAGACTAGACAGAAGGTTGAATTATGGGTGAGTCCCCCAATCTGAAAACTAGTGCATCCTTCACCCCATGCCTCTATCTCACAGTCACAGTAAACATTCAAAGGTTCAGAGGCGCAGGAGATCTCTTACCACTGTATAAGTGCAGAAAATGTTGGTGTTGGAAACCTTGTTTGAGGGATGTTGGCATTCAGACAGGAATATGAAATACTAGCTTAGTGAGCTGTGAGCTACTGAGTTTTCAGACAATCAAAACAGAACTCTTTGCCAACAAGAACAAAATAATTTCAGATTTCCTGTGGGCCAACTGTAATAAAGTTAACTTGGGAAAATATCGTTGAAAGATTCCGAAGGAACTTATTTTTTTCTATCCCATAATCATTCTTTGCTTCAGCATTTTCATTTAGTGACATCTGAGCTCAGAATAATCTAATTTTTAAGATTTGGTATGGATTATTCCATGTTTTGCTTTCTGTTTTACCAGCGTGAATGTAACATTTTTCTATTGCTTTGAAAGAGCCACTCGTTTTTGAATGCCTTTCATGTTCAGTGCAGCTTGGAGTGGAGTTGGGACCACAATTATATCAGCCATGGCCTTATTGAATGGAGGAGACAGCTCTAGGGACTGAATGGCCATAAAACATAGGAGTGGAAGTAGGCCATTCAGCCCATCGAGTTTGCCTTGTCATTCAATGAGATGATGGCTGAAGATAATCCTCAATGTCATCAACTTACCCTTTCTGATTATAGTCAATTCCCTTAATGACTTAAAAACTTGTTGACAGGTTGTTCTGCTATAACACAGTTTGTTAACGTGAATTTGCTGTAACATTAACTGTTTCTAAACCGCAAACCTCTAAAGCCTGTATTGGTTATAACATGAATCTGGCTGCACTAGTTTAAATGGTGCTGCTACTATGCGATTTTCTTATAACACAGGATTGCACAAGAACGGAAGGACTGTGTTATAGCAGAACTGACAGTAACTCAGCCTTGAATATACTAAATGGTATAGCCTCTACAGCCCTGTGCATGCAAGAATTCTACAGATTCACAACTCTCTGAGAGAAGAAATTCCTTCTCATCTCTCTCTTAAATGGACAGTCCTTTGTTCTGAGATCATGCCCTCTGGTCCTTGACTGTTCCACAAGGGGAATCAACTTTTTTGCATCTAAACTGAGTGAAGAGTAGAATCCACTTTTACTTATACTGGTTTCACCAGAATCTACAATGGATGGCCTGCTCCTGCTCCCAGGAGTTCTAGTGTACCAGTGGGTCCATGTGGTCACACACTATTGTCAGCAGTGTTCGCAGTTGGTTAGCTTGGAACATAGCATGACCAAAATCTCATTGTTCCAAAGGCACAGTCAGAAAATTTCATGGAATTATATTGAAGTTACACCACAGAAAAAGACTATTCAGACCAACTATATTGGCATTGATGTCTCACCTGGCTTCCTGCTACTTTACACTGTTTTAAACTATCAACATTGTCTTCTATTCCTTACTTTCGCATGCATTTATGAAGCAAATGCCTCTATGTTATTTGTCTCAGCTGCTCTACATGGTAGTGGGTTCCACCATCTCACCAGTCTCTCAGCTGCTGCCAGGGGAGTCTAAGACAGTTCACCTTCTGGCACTGTACTGGGCATTACTTGGGCTGTTAGCAGAGGAGCAGAAATTCTGACATTCTGAATGAAAACAACAATGAGCCACCCCAAAATGCCACTGTCACTATCATGGCACTGGGGTTCTTCCTGAAGAAGGGCTAATGCCCGAAATGTCGATTCTCCTGTTCCCTAGATGCTGCCTGACCTGCTGCGCTTTTCCAGCAACACATTTCCATCTCTTCATTACTTCTGTATGACTGTAAGACAGCCTGTATCACCACCACATGATGGCAGACATTTTGAGCTGTTATCAGTGCTGCAAGACTCCCTTTGTAAGAGCCCAGCTGTGATATTCCTAAGGTAGCCTCAGTCTCCAGGCTGGAACAGACTCCTTTATCTTCAGTATAATAATAACATCTTCTTAACAATGGCTGGGAAATTCAAACGTAGAATATCTCAAATCGATCTCAACTCTCCTCTTCAACTTTCCTCCTATCTGATTTAAGGGGTGTGTGGAGACGGCCGAGAGATCATTCATTGAAATTTTTAATGAGGCTATGTAAGACTTTGTCTGTGTTTCAAGCTTAATGTTGGCTGCCCCAGGATTTTCCAAACCTCAGGAACCCCTGCAGCAACATGAGGCAGGAACTACTGCTTAAGGCAGATAAACAGATGATGCTTTTCCAGCACTGCTTGTGGGTCAAGGAGAGCTTGGGATTCCTCCCAGGTCACTGAATTAATCTGTAATAAAAACAGAAAAAGCTAGAAATACTCGACAGATCAGCTAAGTCATCTCTCAATCAATGCAATCAAAACAGTATCTAAACAGTTCTAAACTCCATTGAGTACAGACCG
This sequence comes from Chiloscyllium plagiosum, assembly GCF_004010195.1. NCBI lineage: Eukaryota > Metazoa > Chordata > Chondrichthyes > Orectolobiformes > Hemiscylliidae > Chiloscyllium > Chiloscyllium plagiosum. The sequence goes on from NC_057715.1 coordinate 94,706,474, forward strand.
ACAGTCTTTAACTACTCCTTATATGACAAGCCTTTCATTCTCAGCATCATTCTTGTAACCTCCGCTGCACCCCCTCCAAGGCTAGCACACCCTTCCTCTGACGCCGGATCCTAGTTCAAGTGGAATGTTTCATTCCTTTAACCTCCCAGGAAACATCAGAATCAGTGGCAGAGATCATCCCAAATGAGAAGCAATCCTCATGCAGTACAAGTGAAGATGTGAATTCGTTGGTTTGACAATACTACAATTGCCAAGAATGAATGTAAATGTCCACAGGAAGCAACAAAATTAAGTCTATGCACTTCAGCACAGAGTCTTTGGCAGATAGGAATAGAAGCCTGCTCACAGTCATTGAATATGTGGTGCATTCAACTTCATGGAAGCCACATCTAAGATGGGACAATCAACATCCACAGATTTAGGACACACTCAAAAAACAATTGCCTAGCTCACAAATCCAGGATATTGCAAAAAAAAAACATCTCGACAGAGCAGCTATCCTCCATGAAGGAAGTTCACGAGATTAAGGATCCTCTAAAGATTGTAACAATTGCTGTTTTCAGCAGGAAAGATGATGTCTGCAAAGGAAATCCAAAAGGTCAAAGGTTCTGCAGGTTTAAAGGGACTTCTAGAGCTTACACTGCCAAGAGGAGAATCAAAATTAATCGTCTTCAACCAGAAACCCAACAAGCCGACAGATCTGAAAGGTTGGTGAACCCAACAGACTGCCTAACTTTGGGAAATTAGAGACTTGGCAGAAGATACATTTGTGGCAAAAATGATTGTGTACATGAATGTGTAAATAACTTGAATGGAAAAAATGCTTAAGGGTAGATTTTGTCTAATAGTGCAATGGTCTGAAATGGCTAATAATGAAGAGTGCATTAAACTGTCCAATATGATGACCTGAATGGGGAAGAACAGCTTTGGATCCCAAAGGAATAAGATCTAACCTTAGCATCTCCTTCATGGCCTTGTAACAATGGCTATCATATCAATGTAATTTGAACATAGTTGCTATCGTGCAATAAAGTACATCTTGTTTAAGGCCAGAACCTCATTTCATTAGACTATCAAGTGGTTTACCTTTACCACATGAAATTAAGTAGGACATTACCAGGACATAAGATAGTGGTAATAAACCTACCAGATATACCTTCCATAGATGAGCTCGGCTGAGGATCCATCATACATTTTGAGTGGGGTGGGTGGTCAGGTCCAGGAAGGGGTTTCAGGAGGGAATCAGAATGTTAGGAGAGTTTGTTGGGTATTCTAGAGGGGAGTTGGGTGCCACATGGGGCTGGGGGTAGGTGTTATTAATATAGTTACCCAAGAGTTACACTAGGACATTTCTATCTGACTTTTCCTGCATAACGTGACTTAATGGGAATGTAGAAGTTGAAGCACAAACAGAGCAGCCATGACCTTCCTGGGAGGAGGAGCAGGCTCCAGGACCTGAATGAATTTCTGCTCCTAGTGTGAATCTTTATATTTCAGGTAAGATGAAACTCTCTGAAGTGTCTTAAAGAGAGTCCCAGGGAGTAGGGGAAGTACTCATTGGAAATTCCCGCAGTGCGTTGGGACTTTTGAGAGAGCCCATAACATATCTCTACCATACACTCATTCTCTAATGATCCAGAGACTGGAAACCAGCTGATGCTTGGCACAAAGCCAAGAAGTTGTTTTGCGAAACATTTACTCATATATTCCCCTTTCACCCGCCCCTTTTCAGCACAGGCTAACCATTTGAGACCTATTGCATAGCTGTGTCTGCACCATTGCAATTATTTTTAGTATGAATATATTTACTTTAAAGATATTTGATGTTCCTCGTCTCATTACATTTGATTGAGTTCTGTCTATATTTGATATGCACATTTTAAAAATAATCCTGCAGAATTTTGTAAATACATGAATGGCCATATTAAAAATAGCAATCCCGACTTGAATCCCGAAATGGAACCAGAAAATGCGAGAAATGAACATAGAAAAATACAACGCAGTACAGGCCCTTTGGCCCTCGATGTTGCGCCGATCCAAGCCCACCTAACCTACACTAGCCCACTATCCTCCATATGCCTATCCAATGCCCGTTTAAATGCCCATAAAGAGGGAGAGTCCACCACTGCTACTGGCAGGGCATTCCATGAACTCACGACTCGCTGAGTAAAGAATCTACCCCTAACATCTGTCCTGTACCTACCACCCCTTAATTTAAAGCTATGCCCCCTCGTAATAGCAAAGTAACAGGGAAAGAAACAGTATATATATTTTAGGTTGGTGACTTTCTTAAGAACTGAAAGAAGTTAGAAACGTAATTGCTAATAATGAGATTCTGAGCCAGGAAAAGGTGGGTGGAAAAGAATAATGGGAAAGGCCTGTGAAAGGGCAAGAATGATTAAATGATTAGAAGAATGATAGTGCAAGATAATAGCAGGTGGTCATGGCAGAAATGGAGTGCTGTAATTTCAGAGGGCAATAGATTGGTTAGGAGTTGTTGAGTAGAGAAATTGAAGCAGCAATTCCATTCCAGTGACTCCCAATGCAAAGATCTAGAAAAGATATGAGGCCAGATCATGGAGCCCATAAACAGAAATGCGACATATACAATCATGAATTTGAATAGAAGTAAGATATAATTCTACTTCCTTTGCTTATAACTTTGGCTATTATTTGTTCCTTGAAAAAAATGGTACAAATTCCTACAAGGGAATGCAATCAAATGGAATTTGACCTGTTTAGTTACCTTATAACATCAGTTCTGCTCACAATTCATGCTGTTAAGGAGGTATCTCTAAAGACAATCTTTATTCTTGAAATCATTATTAAAATTTTGAACTCCATCAACTACTACCCTCTGTCTTCTTCCAGCCAGCCAATTCATAATCCAAACCTCCAACTCACCCTCAATGCCATACCTCCGTATTTTTTGCAATAGCCCACCATGGGAAACCTTATCAAACGCCTTACTAAAATCCATATACACCACATCTACCGCTTTACCCTCGTCTACCTCCTTAGTCACCTTCTCAAAGAATTCAATAAGATTTGTGAGGCATGTCCTGCCCTTCACAAAAACATGCTGACTATCCTTGATCACATTATTCCTATCCAGATGTTCATAAATCCTATCCCTTACAATTCTCTCTAAGACTTTGCCCACAACAGAAGTGAGACTCACTGGCCTATAGTTACTAGGGTTATCCCTACTCCCCTTAGGTCTGGTGGTACATATGGAGGGAGAAACAGAGTTAATTTGCAGGTCAATGACCTTGCATCTGAACTCATGCAGTGGCTTAATTTAGACCCAATAATCCTGGCTGAAATTTTAGTGCAAACCTGGAGAAGTTTCCACCTTTTGATTCGAAGGTTAACCAGAGACTCAACTGTCCTCTCAATATCTCTGCTACTTTGTGAGCAACAAAGGAGTTCTCCCTTGGTTTCCTGGCCAATATTTACCTTTCAATCCACGTCAGTAAAACACAGATTATTTGATTATGACCTCATGCTGTTTATGGGACCTTGCTGTGTTCATAATGGCTACATTATAACAGTGACTAATCGATCACAGGAGCTTTATTGGCTATAAAGTTCTCCGGGGTGTCTTAAGGCTGTGAGTGATGCTCAGAAATGTAAATAAAAGCAAAATACTGCGGATTCGGGAGATCTGAAATAGAAACAGATCTGACAACCAGTCTTGGCAACAACAGTGGAGATAGAAACACGGTTTTGCATTTAATAAAATTCTTCTTTGGAACTAAGAGCTCAGAATTGTAAGTTTTTTTTAACCTTTTTGATCTTCATCAGTGATAAGAGGTTTATCTCCCTTCTTTCCAATATTCTCCTCTCTTGTCCTGAATGCTATGGCACTTTCTAGCAATGGTTGACCAGTGCTAGCAGACTGTAGGACTTGATCAAGTTTTCAAGCGTGAGACAGGATACAAAGTATTAGCTGGCTATTCAACTGTAGACTGCATCACAATCGAAACTACACTGGGACTTTGCTCAATGTCCACAAGGCTACAGTTTTCAATGGGAGACACTGGAACACAATTGGCATTTAGAAAACTGAGCGAATTTCACCTTATAAACAGAAAGTGCTATGTTACAAAGTTAAATGCTTTTTAAATATTACTTTATTCATAAATAAAATTAAAAATTTTTAACTAGAAATAGACAGTGTTAGTGCTTCAGAAGCATTTTAAAAATTAATTCTTGTACTTCCAATTTAATCCATCCTTTGCCATGACACAGTTGCTTAGTTCTTCAATATGTCCCTTTAGCAAGAAGCTATTTTTATTTTTTAATTCACTGCAGATCAAGGAATTGAATGATGCCCCAGAGATTCTCATTCTAATCTTCAAATTTGCTTGCCAGACATGTGTCAGACTGGTCACGTGTAACCAAGTAGAGATGTGTCATTAGGGAAAGTACACAAAATGACCACACAAAGGAACTGGAATCTATTTAATCAAATGGCTCTGATCCAGCTCATGAACAGGGGTTTCTCAAACACAGAACAGCTTCTCTCCCTGTGTGCTGAAACAGGCAATGCAATTGAAGGACGGTCATTTTAATTTGTGTGTTCTTTTGTATTTTTGATTTCAGTTTCTTTTCTCACTGAGAAAACAGATGTGCAAGAATCATAATGAAATCAATATGAACAGTAATACTTGACAAAAGTGTGTGACAAAATTATTTATTGGGAAAAAAAATCCAAATTTGATAAGTAGGATGAATAAGGTACATGGAATGTGACCTCTGATCACATAAACAAAGGAGCAAGGGAACAAATTAAATCATCGAGTTGAGGCTTACTCATGCATGGTCTAGATCAAGCCATTCTACGAAAATATAGTATTAATACACCCTCTTACAACAACTGATCTCATGGATCTTAGACTAATGAGGGCTAGAATCAGTCAAAGATTCTTCTCTGGATTGCCATTTTGTGCAGTTTGGTATATCATGTGTAACGGGTACAGGAAACAATCAAATGCTTAGTACAATGCATGAGGGAGGTGATGGCCTAGTGGTATTGTTGCTAGACTGTTGACCCAGGGAAAGTTCTGGGCACCCAGGTTTGGACCCTGCCATGATAGCTGGTGAAATGTGAATTCAATAAGTAACTGGAATTAAGAGTCTAATGATGAATCGATTGTTGGGAAAAATAACATTAGTTCGCCAGTGCCCTTTGGGGAAGGAAACTGTTATCCTTACCTGATCTGGCCCACATGTGACTCCAGACCCACAGCAATGTGGTTGACTCTTAACTGCCCTCAGGACAATTAGGGATGGGCAATAAATGCTATCTGGACAGCAATACCCTCATCCTGTTAACGAATAAAGATAAAAAGAGCCTTTCTATCCGGAGGAATAGATTATGAAGTTACACAGCTCATGATTCATCTCATCCAAAGCCCTTGCTAGAATACACCGGGATCACTATTGACATTGTTGGGCATACATTAGAGGAAGAACATATTCAACTTGCAGAGATAAAGGCATAGATTCACCAGAATCATATCATGATTCCATGGGTTAAACTATGAGGAGCCAATTGCACAAGCAAACAATGCTTATATAGTCCAGAATTTATAAAGGGGGGGGGTTAAATTTAAATTCTGTGACTGCCTGACAAATTGCTGTGTGGAGCAAATGGAAAGTTGCACTGATAATTTGTCAGGAAAACTTCAAACAGGGACAAACTAAAGAATAAGAAATAACGAGGAGCCTGATTAACCTCTTCCCTTTTAACAGAAAGCCAACTCATTGTAGAAATGTCTGTTTTATCTACGAGGAACACCCAAGGGTTAAGGGTTAAAAAGCCAGGTTTAGCTCTCCAAGAGTGAACTAAAAGACCAAATGCTTATTTATGTTCCAGCCTGTATTCAAGCATTAGCATGCGATAAAGGTCACAGTTGAAGAACTAGTTCCTGCACTGCAGACAATGGCATTCTTCCACCCTAAGTGCTGCAAACAGGTTGAGAAAAAGGAATCAGGATAGAGGAACTGCAATCAGACTACAAAATCATGAATCTCAAAAATCAATAGCCACATCAATGCTACTGAGTGCACCCAATAATAGCTAAAATGTAATCTTATTGGCTCTTCATGAACAGTTCAGAACTGATCCATTTAACATGGTTTTGCCTTCTGATTTTTTGCACTCACCTCTTATTCCTAAATTGTTTGTATGTGTGCGGCCTTGGTAGTTCTATTCCTGTCTAGTAATTAATAAAACCGCTCTTTGTTAGTTAAAACAACAGCCTGGCCAAATTGGCTCCTCTAAAAACACAAGTTAACTTAGGTCTGGGAGCAACATACCCATAAGGGTAGGGATTCTTCCTTAATTAACCTTGTTACGACCAACCAAGATAGTGGGTGAACAAAGAAGGGAAGCCAATTCATTCTTCCTCACTCAGATCTTAACAGTTTGGAGTATCCCATCAGAAATGAATTGAAGAACCTCACCCAGGGTCTGCTTATAACAAGTATGTTTTCATCACAAAAGAACATCATTTGGCTGTTACTTCCATGTCAGCTCTCTGTTGGAACACTCAGCTTAGTCCCTCTTCCATATAACACTCTTCTATGTACAGTACAAAGGGTGGGGAAACTCGACATAAATTGTATTTATTAAATATGACATAGATAGGCTCAGTGGTTAGCACTGCTGCCTCACAGCACCAGAGTCCCAGGTTCAATTCTAGCCTCGGGTGACCATGTGGAGTTTGCACATTCTCCCCATGTCTGCGTGGGTTTCCTCCAGATGCTCTGGTTTCCTCCCAGAGTCCAAAGATGTGCAGGTTAGGTGAATTGGCCATGCCAAATTGCCCATAGTGCTAAATGCATTAGTCAGAGGGAAATGAGTCTGGGTGGGTTACTCTTCAGAGGGTCGGTGTGGACTGGTTGGGCCGAAGGACCGGTTTCCACACTGTAGGGAATCTAATCTAATCTAATCTAATTGAAGGCATCAAGTGACATGTGGAAAACATGGGGGTACAGAGTTGGGTCACTGATTAGGCATGAGCTTATTGAAAAGTAGAACGGGCTTGAGGGAGTAAATATCTAGATTAGAGTGGTGCTGGAAAAGCACAGCAGGTCAGGCAGCATCCGAGGAGCAGGAGAATTCAGGCAGCATCCGAGGAGCAGGATAGGTGGGAAGGAAGATTGGCAGGTAGGACAGGTCATGAGGATGGTGCTGAGTTGGAAGGTTAGAACTGGGGTAAGGTGGGGGGGGAGAGGAAATGAGGAAACTGATGAAGTCCACTTGGATGCTGCCTGACCTGCTGTGCTTTTCCAGCACCACTCTAATCTAGACTCTGATTTCCAGCATCTGCAGTCCTCACTTTTGCCTAGTTGAGGGAGTAAATGACCCACTCCTGTTCCTTTGTCCAATGGACTTCAGCTGAGGAAAGGTTAGACTCAATTTGTGATGCTCCCAGGGGTGAAAAACCTGTTTGGGTCATACAGCCATAGAGTCATACAGCATGGAAATAGACCTTTCAGTCTAACCAGTCCATGCTGACCATAATCCCAAATTAAACTAGTCCCACCTGCCTGCACTTGGTCTATATCCCGCCAACATTTCCTATTCATATACTTATCCAAATGTCTTTTAAACGTGAACTGTATCCACATCCAAAACTTCCTCTGGATCTTCTTTCCACACAAAAAACCCTCAATGTCTTCTTTACATCTCTTTTCTCTCAATTTAAAAGTATGCCTGCTGGTCTTGTAATCCCCCATCCTAAGGAAATGACACCTGCCATTCATCTTATTTTTAAACCCCTCATAATGGTATAAACCTTTGTAGGGTCACCCCTTATCCTCCTACATTCCAGAGAAAAATGCCTCAGCCTATCCAGCCTCTCCCTACAACTCAAGCCCTCCATTCCGAGCAACATCCTGATAAATCTTTTCTGAACCCTCTCCAGTTTAATAATATCCTTCTTATAGCAGGGTGATGAGAATTGGACACAGCACTTCAGAAGAGGCCTCACCAATGTCCTATTCAACTTCAACATGAGATCCCAACTCCTATACTGGTGCATTATTATTATCAGTAGAACCATATCCCAGCAAAAACTGCTGATTTCAGAAGAGGGGAAAAATGAGAAAACTTGGAGAAGAAGTATGCACAAAATATGTTCTTAATTTGCTCAACATTAAGTGTATTTTTCAACCCAATTTCATTCCTTCTACATGCTATATAAACAGCAATATTCACGAGGAGCATAAAGTGTTTTGTAACTGAACCAGATTAGCATTTAATGCATATTTATGCTGTTTATAATTTCTCACTTTTCACCCAGCTTATCTTCTTCCTGTTGTAATTTCAAATTCTCTCTCCCAAGAAAGGAGTCTCATTCCATTCAAAGGCAGAATATTATATATTTAATTTGTTGTTAATAGTTCTGCATCACAAGGAACTTGAAATTCCAAACAACCAAGAAAAATATCAAGGAAAATCATATCTTCATTTAAATATAAATTCATTTTGCAATTTAAGATAAGCAGTAATATTGAGATCACAGTGATTGCCACTGTCAATCTGAAGGCAATCAATTTGCTTAACCATTCAGTTAAGAGGAATGTAATTCTGGCACAGAATCAATTTTTTTCTAATGAATATTTTACCCAACATTTTCTGCTCTTGGAAATATGTGAGAGCATGTTGAGGCATGGCTGACAGACTGACTGTGCAGAAGATCAGAGCAAGTTAAATTGGTTTGAAATGTTAGAGACCCACCACATGCAAATACTTTCATCCCATAGATAAATGTTGGAGTTGAGCAAGAATTATATAGTGCGTCCTATGATCAGATAATGTTTTCCATTCCCATTTTGATTTTGAATGCTGTTTAAAGGTCATTTGTATCTTGCTAATTCGGTTACATTTCAATGTGATTATCTCCTCCTCACCAATCAAGTTTATAAGCAGGAATATCAATGTGACACAGTTTCTCCTTCTGTTAGAAAAAGCTGTGGCACACAATTAAAATCTGTGTTGGAGTTAACTGATGCTAGGGCGTGGAGTCAGAAATAATGCTATGTAATTCTATGTTTCACTTTTCCTTACCATGAAGCCTCATAAAATCTCATTGTTTAGAAACTGCCTACCCTGTGGCTTGTGGGAGGTTGTTGTCACTTCTCATGTGTCGGGATGAGCCCATGAGAAGGAATTGTCCCTATCTGCACAAGCGTGAGCTCTGTGGTTCAGAGCCTTTTCCGGAAATCAGTGAAGGTGATAGGTTCTTGGAAGAGTACAGAATGGCCAAGCCTGTGACACCAAAGGTGGCTGAGATGTACAGGAGGGGAAGAAGAAGAGTGGAGGAGTACTACTTTTAAAGGATTCTTCTGTTAAGTGGATCAGTTAGGCTTTTCCACATCTGTCAACATGACTGCAGTTTGGGATGTTGCCTCGTTGCTGCTAGGATCAGGGATGTCACAGAACAGCTGCAGAATATTCTTCTAGAGGACTGTGAAAAGCCAGAGGTCGTTGTCCACATTGGCACTACCAACACAGGTAGGAAAGGAGATGGGGTCTGACATTTGGAATTTAGGGTGGTAACTAAATGGGGAGATACTAAATGAATATTTTGCATCAGTATTTCCTGTGGAAAAGGATATGGAAGATATAGACTGTAAGGAAAAAGATGGTGACATTTTGCAAAATATCCAGATTACAGAGGAGGAAGTGCTGGATGTCTTGAAATGGTTAAAGGTGGATAAATCCCCAGGACATGATCATGTGTACCCGAGAACTCTGTGGGAAGCTAGAGAAGTGATTGCTGAGCCTCTTGCTGAGGTATTTGTATCATCGATAGTCACAGGTGAGGTGCCGGAAGACTGGAGGTTGGCAAATGTGGTGCCACTGTTTAAGAAGGGCGGTAAAGACAAGCCAGGGAACTATAGACCGGTGAGCCTGACCTCGGTGGTGGGCAAGTTGTTGGAGGGAATCCTGAGGGACAGGATGTACATGTATGTGGAAAGGCAAGGACTGATTTAGGATAGTCAACATGGCTTTGTGTGTGGGAAATCATGTCTCACAAATTTGACTGAGTTTTTTGAAGAAGTAACAAAGAAGACTGATGAGGGCATAGCAGTAGATGTGATCTATGTGGACTTCAGTAAAGCGTTCGACAAGGTTACCCATGGGAGACTGATTAGCAAGGTTAGATCTCATGGAATACAGGGAGAACTAGCCATTTGGATACAGAACTGGCTCAAAGGTAGAAGACAGAGGGTGGTGGTGGAGGTTGTTTTTCAGACTGGAGGCCTGTGACCAGTGGAGTGCCACAAGGATCGATGCTGGGCCCTCTATGTTTTGTCATTTACATAAATGATTTGGATGCGAGCATAAGAGGTACAGTTAGTAAGTTTGCAGATGACACCAAAATTGGAGGTGTAGTGGACAGCGAAGAGGATTACCTCAGATTACATCAGGATCTGGACCAGATGGGCCAATGGGCTGAGAAGTGGCAGATGGAGTTTAATTCAGATAAATGCGAGGTGCTGCATTTTGGTAAAGCAAATCTTAGCAGGATTTATACACTTAATGGTAAGGTCCTAGGAAGTGTTGCTGAACAAAGAGTCCTTGGAGTGCAGGTTCATAGTTCCTTGAAAGTGGAATCACAGGTAGATAGGATAGTGAAGAAGGCGTTTGATATGCTTTCCTTTTTTTATAATATATTTTTATGAAGAAAAAATAGATTTTTAAATATTACAACAATTACAAAACAATGCAATTCAAAACAGTACAAAAATAGTACAAAACTAAACCCAAATAATAAAAAAATTTTCCCAACCCACCCTCCTATATGGGTGTATAAACATATATAGAGAAGTATAAAATTTAAAAAAAACCTATACTAGTTATTTAACTAACTGAATAAATACCTAACAACAAGCAAATAAATAGTAATAACTCAGCCCATCTAAACAAAACACTCATACATTCACAGTTCCTCCTCCCTGGATATTGGACTCATGAAACACAATCGTTACAGCTACATAAAAGTCCTTGTTAGTGTAGCAGATAAATCTTGTCCAGGTATTTCAAAAAGGGTTGCCATGTCTTGTAAGAATTCTCAGTTTTGTGGTGTACCGTATTTGTGAGAAAATCCAGGGGAATATGCTCCATAACAATCTTCCGCCAACCCGACAGGCCTGGGGGGTTTTCTGATATCCAAACTAGCAAGATATTCTTCCTTGCACAGAATGTAAGAATATTGAAAAGTTTTGCCTTATGCGAGTCTGCAGGAAATACAATGGGTAGGCCCAAAAGGAGCGAAATAGGATCCTTCTCCACCCCGACACCTAAAATCCTCTCCATTGCACCCACCACAGCGCTCCAATATGTTTGAAGCCTGTCACAAGACCAAAGACAATGGGTAAGAGTACCCGTACAGACTTTGCACTAGGGGCATGCTGAAGATACCCCTGGTTTAAATTTTGACAAACGGTCTGGAGCTAATTGGACCCTGTGGAGAATCTTCAACTGTAAAGCATGGGTCCTATTGCAAATTGATATCTTCCTTGCATTCTCTCAAATATCCTCCCATGCCTCTGAAGAAACTTCAAGACCCAGCTCTCTTTCCCACATCTTGCAGAGTCGATCAGAATCATCTGAGTTGGCACCCCCCAATTGGTGATATAGAGTACTAACAGAGAGTGTACTCTTAGCCCTTAGTACCCCTCTTTCTATGTCAGATTTGTAGGGATCAGTCAAGAGTGTGTCCTTTTTTGAATAAAATCCCTAACTTGAAAAAAACGAAAGAGGTCTCTATTAGGTAACTCGTACTTCTGTACTAACTGATCGAAGAACATCATTACATCTCCCTCAAATAAATCACCCATGCAAGATATAGGAGTAGCCATGGGCACCCGCATGGGCCCCAGCTATGCCTGCCTCTTCGTAGGGTATGTGGAACAATCCATCTTCCGCAACTACACTGGCCCCACCCCCCACCTTTTCCTCCGCTACATCGATGACTGTATCGGCGCCGCCTCGTGCTCCCACGAGGAGGTTGGACAGTTCATCCACTTCACCAAAACCTTCCATGGAGGGAGGTGAGGGGGGAGGTGTGGGCGCAAGTCTTGCACCTCTTGCGGTTGCAGGGGAAGGTGCCGGGAGTGGAGGTTGGGTTGGTGGGGGGTGTGGATCTGACGGGGGAGTCACGGAGGGAGTGGTCTTTACGGAATGCTGATAGGGGAGGGGAGGGAAATATATCCTTGGTGGTGGGGTCCGTTTGGAGGTAGCGGAAATTTCCGCCGTCATTTCCGCTACCTCCAAACGGACCCCACCACCCAGGATATATTTCCCTCCCCTCCCCTATCAGCATTCCGTAAAGACCACTCCCTCCGTGACTCCCTCGTCAGATCCCCACCCCCCACCAACCCAACCTCCACTCCCGGCCCCTTCCCCCGCCACCGCCGTAGGTGCAAGACTTGCGCCCACACCTCCCCCCTCCCCTCCCTCCAAGGCCCCAAAGGAAACTTCCATATCCGCCACAGATTCACCTGTACCTCCACACATATCATCTATTGCATCCTCTGTACCCGATGTGGCCTCCTCTATATTGGGGAGACGGGCTGCCTACTTGCGGAGCGTTTCAGAGAACACCTCTGGGACACCCGGACCAACCAACCCAACTACCCTGTAGCTCAACATTTCAATTCCCCCTCCCACTCCACCAAGGATATGCAGGTCTTTGGACTCCTCCATCGTCAGACCACAGCGAAACGACGGTTGGAGGAAGAACGCCTCATCTTCCGGCTAGGAACCCTCCAACCACAAGGGATGAACTCGGATTTCACCAGTTTCCTCATTTCCCCTCCCCCCAGCCTGTCTCAGTCAAATCCATCAAATTCAGCACCGCCTTCCTAACCTGCAATCTTCTTCCCCACCCCAGTCTGACCTATCACCCTCACCTTGACCTCTTTCCACCTATCACATTTCCGACGCCCCTCCCCCAAATCCCTCCTCCCTATCTTTTATCTTAGCTTGCGGGACCAACTTTCCTCATTCCTGAAGAAGGGCTAATGCCCAAAACGTCGATTCTCCTGTTCCCTAGATGCTGCCTGACCTGCTGCGCTTTTCCAGCAACACATTTCCATCTCTGATCTCCAGCATCTGCAGACCTCACTTTCTCCCCGGAATAAATACCCCACCCATCCTTTTATATGTCCTAACTTAGAAATTTAAAATGTACATCTTAACCACCGCCAGACATAGTTTGAACCAAATTATTAACATCTTCAACAAATTCTGCAGGCCGCTCACATTCCTTACCCTCAGGTAGATTGATGATCCGAATGCTTTTTCTCCTGCCCCTGTTTTCAAGATCATCCACTTGGTCACGCAAATTATGAACTTGCGTCTTCAGGGCTTGGATCTCTTCCTTGAATGAACTGGCATCAGCTTCCACCACTGTGACCCTCATCCGTCCTCTTCTCCAGGTCTCCCAGCTGCTGCTCATGCTTCTGCAGCATGAGAGAGACTGGAGCCAGCTTCTCTTCAATCTCTTTCCCCAACATCTCATGAGATTTCGAGAGCTGGTTCACCAGGTCCTGGAGAGTAATTGGCTCCGAGGCTGCTGCAGGCTGAGCTGCAGGCCTGGCCTCAGATGCTCCTCATCCCTTTTTAGGCATTTCTGGACAGCTGAAAATACAGGTAAGTCAATTTTAAAATGTTTCTTGGGGTTGCACAATCTTTCCAATGCCCCAAGAAATCCTGATGACCTGGGTTGGGTGGGTTAAAGGACCGTCTGGCTCCTGCTACGATGCAAAGCTCTGCAGTGTGATCTTCTCAGATTGCCGCCATCTTAGATCCCGCAATATGCTTTTCTTTCTTGGTCAGAGTATTGAGCACAGGAGTTGGGAGGTCATGTTGCGGCTGTACAGGACGTTGGTTAGGCCACTGTTGGAATATTGCATGCAATTCTGGTCTCCTTCCTATCAGAAAGATGTTGTGAAACTTGAAAGGGTTCAGAAAAGATTTACAAGGATGTTTCCAGGGTTGGAGGATCTGAGCTACAGGGAGAGGCTGAACAGGCTGGGGCTGTTTTTCCTGGAGCGTCAGAGGCTGAGGGGTGACCTTATAGAGGTTTACAAAATTATGAGGGGCATGGATAGGATAAATAGACAAAGTCTTTTCCCTGAGGTGGGGGAGTCCAGAACTAGAGGGCATAGGTTTAGGGTGAGAGGGGAAAGATATAAAAGAGACCTAAGGGGCAACTTTTTCATGCAGAGAGTGGTACGTGTATGGAATGAGCTGCCAGAGAATGTGTTGGAGGCTGGTATAATTGCAACATTTAAGAGGCATTTGGATGGGTATATGAATAGGAAGGGTTTGGAGGGATATGGACTGGGCACTGGCAGGTGGGACTAGATGGGGTTGGGATATCTGGTCGGCATGGACAGGTTGGACCAAAGGGTCTGTTTCCATGCTGTATATCTCTATGACTCTATGACTCTAAGTAGAACGTTAGCAAGCAGGAACTCTTATGAAACAAACTCTGGAATGCTCTGACTGCCACATGCAAATGAATACAGGGATTGGAAGGTAAGACAGATGAATGGAAAGGTTGTCCAGGAGGTTGGCTTTAAAGTCCTGGGACACTGGGACTATCGCTGAGGAAAGTGGCACCTGTACAAGTCAGGTGGGTTGCATCTGAATAGAACTGAGACTGAATTTCTTGCAGGACATTTTGCTAGTACTGTTAGAGAGGGATTAAATGAACTCAGAAGGGGTGTGGGAACGAGGAGACAATATTAGAAATTAATACCAGGATGCACAAAATAATGGGTGAGGTATCTATCAGAGTTGAGAGTGTGGTGCTGGAAAAGCACAGCAGGTTAGACAGCATCCGATAAGCAGGTGAATCGACATTTTGGGCATATAAGCCCTTCATCAGGAATATATTCCTGATACATTCCTCATACAGTCCTGATCAAGGGCTTTTGCCTGAAATGTCGATTCTCCTGCTCCTTGGATGTTGCCTGATCTGCTGTGCTTTTCCAGCACCACACTCTCGATTCTGACCTCCAGCATCTGCAGTTCTGTGGTATCTATCACTAGATTAGAAAATAGTAAATTAATGCTTGGTTTTGGAGTAAGGGAGAAAGTAATGAAATTCAAATCCAAATTGTACTGTATGTATGCAAATGCATGGAATATAGTTAAGATTAACTATTACTAGTTAACAATATTAATATTATTAGCAGTGGAGTCACTAGCACAGATTGCCATGTGGAATAATGATGTTGTGGCGATAATGGACATGTGGCTATTGGAAAGGGCAGAGTGGGTATTAAATAATCCTGGTTACAAGGTGCTCAGAAAACAGAAGAAAGGGAGAAAAAGGAGCCTGATTGGTGTTTTTGGTTTGTGGACATTTCAGAGAGTTCAAGTATCAATTACAGCTGAGGAAAAGGAAGGATGCATTGTTTTGTGTAATCTATAGACTATCAACTCGTGGGAAGGATGGAGGGAATACATCTGGATGAAGATTGCTGAGACGGGTAAACATCTTCATTTAGGTGGTGCCAGGGACCCAGGTTCAATTCCAGCCTTGGGCGACTGTCTGTGTGGAGTTTGCACATTCTTCCCGTGTCTGCATGGGTTTCTTCCAGGTGCTCCGGTTTCCTCCCACAGTCCAAAGATGTGCAGGTCAGGTGAATTGGTCATGCTAAATTGCCCATAGTGTTAGGTGCATTAGTCAGAAGGAAATGGGTCTGGGTGGGTTACTCTTCGGAGGGTTGGTGTGGGCTTGTTGGGCTGAAGGGCCTGTTTCCACACTGTAGGGAATCTAATCTAATCATAGCCCAGTTGTAATGGAGGACTTTAACACTAAAAAGTTTTGAGGTCTTGCAGAAAATGAGTTAAGACTGAAGATAGCATCTTGCTTTCAACACTTTGGCTGAGGAGGAGGGAAAGAAAGTGGAAAGGCAACTTTGGAGATCAAGGAAGCAAGATGGGAAAGTACAAGGGAAACAATTACTGCAGTAATACTGATAAATCAGGATATGAGACCGATTGATAGGAAGAAAAAAGTAAGAGAGGGATTAGCGTTTTCCTCTATGGTGGCAAAGTGGGGTCAAGGATCAAGAGAGCTTTGCTGGCCACTTTAAAATTACAGATTCAAAACTGCAAATGGAAAATTAGACTTCCACGTTTATAAATATGGGGGTAAATTACAAAGGCAAAGTGGCCATGATATTGGCTGGACCACAATTTCACTGTCTAGATTAGAATTTCACTGTGTGCAGTTTTGGTCACCCATATTACAAATGATATTAGAGCCATTAAAAATGTATAATATTGATTAGTTATATTAGCATTTGAGATAAGCCTGTTTTTATAACTTTCTTTTGCAATGCAGAATGGAATTTAATAAACCTAACCCTATTACAAGTCCCAATGACATCATCATAGTGGTGTTGTCAATGCACTCAACCAACTATTAACCCTTTCAGACACGTGGATCTTCTAATCCATGCCAGATAAGTTAGGTTTGAAGAAACAAATACATAATGGGAGCAATCCCACCATGGTTATCTCCAGTGCTCAATCCTGATTGTATGGCCATAGGCAGTTAACCACTTTACATTGGAGCTCCCAGCCCTTTAAGGTTGCCAGATTGGCAGCTCTCTATGCCCCGAAGTGCCATCAGATTCATTAGTCACTGTTGGGACTGTACCCGTCCAGGAACAGCATCACAAACACTGCCCTGAAATGGAGATCAGTGATATGGAAGTCACCAAATCACCTTCACCCCCATCTTCATCCACCTATCGCATTCCCAGCTCCCTTCCCCAGCCCAACACTCCTCCCATTTATCTCTCAGCCCCCTTGGAACCCTCCGCCCCTACATTCCTGATGAAGAGCTTATGCTCAAAATGTTGATTCTCCTGCTGCCCTAATGCTGCCTGACTGGCTGTGCTTTTCCAGCACCACACCTTTTGACCCCTAGAAGACCCTGATACTGGCCAAAAATACTTTGAGTTTGATGCAAAAGGACATGTCTTTGTCTCCTAGAGGTTTTTAAAATCGTGAAGGGTATACTTAAGGTGAATAGCAGGTGTCTTTTCCCTAGGGAGGGGTATTCCAAGACTAGGGGGCATACTTTTAATGTGAATGGAGGAAGACTAAAAGAGGACATGAGGGACAACCTTTTTACACAGAGCGCAGTTTGTATATGGAATGAACTGCCAGAGGACGTGGTGGATGTGGGTACAGTAACCTTTAAAATCATTTAGATAAGTACACGATTAAGAAATGTTTGCGGGGATGTGGGCCAAACACAGGCAGGTGGGACTAGCTTAGCTTGGGATTTTGTTCTGCATGGACTAACTGGACTGAAAGGTCTGTTTCTGTGCTGTATGACACTCTGATTCTATGATTCCTGTTCATGGCCCAGACAGGGGGAGAAGCGTGATACAACCCTGTTTCTGAACTCTTTCTGCCAGCCTTAAGACTGAGGCCAATCGAACTGCCCCAGGCATTATCTGCCCAAGTAAATTGCAAACGGCACCCAGATAGTATTATAGTCCATCACCGATGAGGCATCAAGAAAATGCTGTTCCTGAAATTGCTTCCTCAGAAAGATTGATTCTTGAGTCTAACTATGATCATTATATTTTATAAAATTTTGCGATGTGACATTCTCAAATTATTTGGATCCAATCATCTCCCATGATAATGTGGCTTCACTAAAAAGGAATAAATTACTTTAAAAATGTCAATAAACATAATTTAGAAAGCCTCTCATACTTGCATCTGATTTTATTTGGTTTCATATTTAATAAAAGGTCTTAAACAGTTCACCTTGTTTTGCTTCTTCATTCATGCCAACAATAACTTTCTAACTTTGTACCTTATATATAGGTTTTCTCTTTCAATGTTAATCTCCTTATACCTCAGCAGGGCACCTTGGGACATTTGAGATGTTGAAGTGGTCAAGGTGTGCATGCAGGATGTAGTTACCTGTTTTTGGGAAGAACTCCTTTCTGCTCACAAATGCACTTCCTGTTCTACACAGAATAAAAAATTCCGAATCCTCACTTGTTGCTTCAACAATCGAATATTGCTTTAGATTATAGACAACTGACATTTTTTATCAGCCAGCTTCCTATTGCCTGTAAAGACGTTTGACAGTTAAAGAAACCATTACCATTACACATTTTTCCAACAACTGGTCAAGAAGTGTTTATCACCCAGTCTGCCTAGGAAAACTGAGGAAAAAGATGTGGAATCACGAAGACATGACAAAGATGGACATGTTGCATGCACTTGTATGTTTTATAGTTTGGAGGTTGTATAAGAAAATAAGGGCAGCATGGTGCCTCATGGTCAGCACTGCTTTCTCACAGCACTAGGGACCAGGGTTCGATTCTACCCTTAGTCTGTGTGGAGTTTGCACAATCTCCCTGTGTCTGTGTGGGTTTCCTTCAGGTGCTCTGGTTTCCTCCCACAGTCCAAGGATGTGCAGGTTAGGTGGATGGGCCATACTAAATTGCCCATAGTGTCCAGGGATGTGCAGACTAGGTGGGTTAGCCTTGGGAAATGCAGGGTGATACGGTAAGGGGTAGGTCTGGTTGGGATGCTCTTTGAAGATTTGATGTGCTGAATGGTCTGCTTTCACATTGTAGGGGTTCTATGACTGCATGAAAATCTGCACATTATGGTTTTCACTGAATCCTACAAATTTCTCAGATAACTGTTCAACGCTAATATCACAGCAATGAGAAAACATAGAGTCATAGAGATGTACAGCAAGGAAACAGACTCTTCGGTTCAACTCATCCATGCAGACCAGATATCCTAACCTAATCTCGTCCCATTTGCCAGCACTTGGCCTATATCCTTCTAAACCCTTGTGATTCACATATCTATCCAGATGTCTTTTAAATGTTGTAATTGTACCAGCCTCCACCACTTTCTCTGGCAGCTCATTCCATACACTCACCACCCTCTATGTGGAAAACGTTGCCCCTTAGGTCTCTATTAAATCTTTCCCCTCTCACCTTAAACCTATGCCCTCTATTTCTGGACACCCCATCCCCAGGGAAAAAGCCTTGTATGTTTATTCTATCCATGCCCCTCATGATCTTATAAACATTTTTAAGGTCACCCCTCAGCCTCCGATGCTCCAGGGAAAATTGCCCCAGCCTATTCAGCCTCTCCCTAAAGTTCAAATCCTCCAACCCTGGCAACATCCTTGTAAATCTTTTCTGAACCCTTGCAAGTTTCACAACATCTTTCCGATAGGAAGGAGATCAGAATTGCATGCAATATTCCAACAGTGGCCTAACCAATATCCTGTACAGTAGCAACATGACTTCCCAACTCTTATACTCGATGTTCTATCCAATAAAGGAAAGCATTCTAAACCCCTTCTTCACTATCCTATCTACCTGTGACTTTATTTTCAAGGAACTATGAATCTGCACTCCAAGATCTCCTTGATCAGCTTATGGGTAATGAACGGACCACATATTTAATAACTAATAACTAAGAAGCAAGTTTTGTAAATGCAACATTGCAGATTTTTCAGGTGATTTATTTATGTGGATGGTTTCATCAAGTTACAAAGGGATGTAAACTGACTGAATGGGCAAAACTGAGTAAGGTGCAGTTCAATGCAAGGAATTGTGAGACTGATTTTGAATCTGAGAAAGGGAATTTGAAATATTTTTTCATAGCGAGAAGTTCCCCAATTTTCTCCAACCTCAGCAAATAACTTCTTTCCATATTAGGGTTAGAAGTGAAATGGTCACTGGAGATTGTACAATGAACAGCATCATACACAAATCATCAGATATTGAACTAGTCTGTGCCCACTTGCAGCAAGATTTGGAAAACATTGTGACTTGGACTGATAAGTGCAGAGTAACATTCCCAAACTCACAAGTGCCAGGTAAGAAGCATTTCCAACATAGAATCCTTAGAATCCCTAATGTGTGGAAACAGGCCCTTCAGCCCAACAAGTCCACACCAAACCTCCATTCCCCTACCCTATATTTACCCCTGACCAATGCACCTAACCTACACATCCCTGAACACTATGAGCAATTTAGCATGGCCAACTCACCTAACCTGCACATCTTTGGATTGTGGGAGGAAACCAGAGCACCCGGAGGAAACCCACGCAGATACGGGGAGAATGTGCAAACTCCACAGAGAGTTTTGCCCGAGGTTGGAATTGAATCCAGGTCCTTGGTGCTGTGAGGCAGCAGTGCTAACCACTGTGCCACCGAGCCACCCTATCGATAATCTAATTATAGGAACATAGGACCAGGAGTGGGCCATTCAGCCCCTTTGCCCCATTCAATAATATCATGACTGATATATGGCCTAACTCCATATACCTGCCCTTGATTCATTATCTTCTCTTCATGTTCAATGGACTTACCATTGCTGAAAAAAGTCCCTCATCATCAACATTCAGGGGAGTAACCCATTGACCGGATTCAGAATTTTTCTAACCATATGAACACTGTGGCTACCAGAACAGGTCAGATGCTGGGAATTCTGTAAAGCGTAACTAACCTCCTGACTTCCCAAAGCCTGTTCACCATCTACAAGGCACAAGTGACGAGTTTGATGGAATAGTTCCCACCTGATTTGGTGAATGGCTCGATACCATCCATGCCAAAGTAGCCGACTTGGTTATCATGCCATCAACAAACTTCTCTCCCTTCATAAACAACGCACAATGGCAGCAATGTGTACCTTAGCTAGATGGCTGATTTGCTTTGCATTGTGATGTCAGCACCATGGGTTCAATTCTAGCACTGGCTGAGGTTACCCTGAAGGATTCTCCTTCTCAACCTCTTCCCCTGCCTGAGGTGCGGTGACCTTAGATTAGACCACCATAAGTTGTCTCTGTCTCTGTCTCTCTAATTTGAGTGCAGTCCTTTGGTCCATTAGGACTATGACGACTTCACCATACTTTGCCTACTAAAATCATTGTAACAACTCATCAAGTCAAACCATATCCTCTGCTCTGAGATTGTTTCCATCAGGTGTATGGGAACATCTGAAAGTTTCTCTCCAAGTCACATATCACCGTCTCTTCGAGGTATGATGCCATTTCCTCACTATCACTGGGTCATAATCCTGGAACAATCTTCCTAACACCATTGTGGATCTACCTAACCCCCCGAGGACTGCAGCAGTTCAAGAAGACATTTCACCACTATCTTCTGGAGGGCAATTAGGGATGAGCAATGAATGTTGGTCTTTCCAGAAATACCTATAAACTATGAACAAATGAAATAAAACATAAACTACGGGTTATGACAGAGCAATTGAATTTTTGTGTCCATGCACCAAAATCAATAGAAGGTAGTGAACAGGCTGAGCAAAAATCTAGAATTCTAATTAATGCAGAATCTAATAGAATTGTTTATCTCAAGAGGTTTAGAATTCACGTGTGAAGATAAGATGCCTCGGTTAGATAGAGTCTGTGTCAGATCCAATTTAGAATTCTGCCTTTGGATTTAAGCATCAACCTAAAGAAAGATATATTAGACCGAAAGGGAAATAGAGCAGATTCACAAGAATGATTCTAAGCTCTAGAATCATAGTCATAGAGATGTATAGCATTGAAACAGACTCTTTGGTCCAACTCGTCCATGCTGACTAGATATCCTAAATTAATCTAGTACCATTTACCAGCAGTTGACCCATATCCCTCTAAACCCTTCTTATTTATATACCCATCCAGATGCCTTTTAAATGTAATTGTACCAGCTTCCACCATTTCCTCTGGCAGTTCATTCCATACTGCACCACCGTCTGCGTGAAAAGGTTATCCCTTAGGTCCCTTTAAATCTTTCCCTTCTCACCCGAAACCCAAAACTTATTAAATTTTGATCAAGAACATGTTGTTTAGATTGCTTCTATTTTCTTTAACATTGAAGCTTGAGGGTGACACAGTTCTGGTGTTTGAATCAACCAAGGTCGATTCAGAGGAACTACTTCCTCCTGTAATGGAATGCAGGACAAGGAACACTTCGCAACATTAAAAATTGACCATTTTCAAATCAGGAAGAACTGTTTTCATATAATGCAGTGTGAAAATGTGGACCACTCCCAAATTGCTGTGGATGGAGTTTGGTGGGTCCATTGAAAATTTAAGTACTTAGATCATCACCGTTCTAAAAATGTTTATTAGTTTTGGCTGTGAAAGGTGACAAAAATGGGTAAATGTAGGTTGGCTGCAAGGCAGCCATAATATATCTGAATGTCGTAACGAGGTTAAGGGGCCGCATGTTATGATGTAACCAATGCGACTGTTGGAGATTTCTTAAATTTATTAAAACAAGCAATTTTTGTCAAAGATTTAACTTATGATAGACACGGAAGTCACATTCCAGCTTAACTCAGTGCAATGTTCTGACTATTGTTTGGCCAATTGCCATGTAACCGCTTGAAGGGTAAACGATGTCACCCAGTTCAAATCTAAACATGCTGTTAGATTTATTCAAATATGTTTCTGAATGTCAGTTCTTGGAACTTAACAATTGTTCAAATTCTGCCTTTCCTCAATAACTGTGATGGCAAATCACAATGATTTTTTTGTCAAGTGCTGTTTATCGGAAGTTTTCAAAATGATTGCCTGATTGGAATCTTCGAAGGAAGTAAAGTAAGCAACCAATTGCCTTAAAATGTTGAAGGGAGGAATGTTAAAAAAAGCCCATGTGATGATAGTCGCAAATAACTGCTTAATATTCACAGGAAGCTAGCACATTATATCAACTATTGTAAATATATGCATTACATAATTTCAGAGACCCATGCCAAAGCACTGAAGATATGGGTTCAAATCCCTCAATGAATTGATCTAATAAATCTGAAAATGAATGCTGGTTTCAGTTGCTGTGAATATCCATCTGGTTTACTAAAGCCCTTTAGGGATGGAAATTTGCAGTCCTCATCCGGCCTACATATGATTCCAGCAAAGTGATTGGTTCTTGACTGCCCCCTTCGGAAAGCCTGACAGGCTACTCAGTTTGAAGCCAGCTCAGGATGAGCAACAAGAGCCTTGAGGATGATGCCCACGTGCCATGACAGAATAAAGCAATTCCCTATTTGCTTTCTTGGGCATGTATAAACGTATACATCAGTGCAAGTGCCAGAGTGTGAGGGATCCTAAGGGAGTAGTCTCAAAGAGACTGGGATACCTGGATGAAAAGAACAATGGAACTCAAAGACTATTTCTTTTGACAGTCAATTAAAAGAAGGAAAACACTCATAGCTGACAAGTAAAATACTTCAAGAATGTCCTGAAAAGCAACTTGAAGTGTTGTCATGGCCTAATACAAAACTGGAAAGACTTTGCTAAAGCACAGTAGGATAGTACTGTATACAGTAATATGATCTTTATAGACTGGCTTATTGAACAAGAGATATGAATTCAAATTCCTTCATGACAAGTTGTGAATTTAAAGTCATCATTCATGAACTGGTGGCAGAAACACATCAACACTTCTGGATTTTTAAAAAACTGTTCCAGTATTGTTCTTCAAGATGGACTAAGTGCTACCCCTATTCATGATCCGAACCCTGCATGTGACAGGATGACACACAATGTGATTGATGCCTGATATTCTCGTTAGTGATTGTTTAGACCAAAGCAACAAGTACATCAGATGTGGTGTGTCCACTTGTGTCCTCAAAACAAAATAATATCATGTTATTGCTTTCTTTTGAAGTCTCCTATGGAATTTGCTTCTACCACTGTGCTGTGGATGTGGATTTCCAAATCCTAACAATTCTCTGAGTAAAGACATTTCTCCTTATTTCACTCCTAGCTCTCTTGCTGACAATCTTGAAATTGTGACCCCTAGTTACTTACATCCTGACTAGTGGAAACAGAATATTCTTCTTTATCCTGTCAAAATTGTTCGTCATTTTGAACACTTCAATGAGGTCACTTCTTAATCTTCTTTGTCCAAGAAGAACAAGACCAATCTCTCCAAATGTTCCTTGTCTCTGAAATTCCTCATTCCTAGTATCAATCTAGCAAGTCTCCGTTGCACTCTCTCTAGGGCTTTAACATCTTTCTTTAGATAAAGTGCCCAGAACTGAACACAATACTCCATATGTGGTCTGATTATTGATTGGTAGAGGAATAGCATAAATTCCTTGCTTTTATACTCTATGCCTTTATTTATAAATCCAAGGAGCCTATAAGATTTCCTAATACTGTTTCAACTTGTCTGGCAACATTCATGAGAATTATGAACTTGAACCCTGAGGACCCTCTACTCCTTTACTCCCCACAAAGTTGTACCATTGAACCTGTATTGTCTGTCCATGCTTCTTCTTCCAAAGTGTATTACCTCACATTTCTGTGCATTGAAATTCATGTGCCAAGTGCCTGCCTGTCTGGCCAACTTGTCAATATCCCTCTAAAATCGCACTGCATCATCCTCACAACTCACTAATCTCCCTTGAAGTAGCATCTGCAAATTGAGAGATTTTGACCTGAACATTCATCTCCAAATTGTTTATATAAATCACAAAAAAGAAAGGGTCCCAATACCAATCCCTGGGGAACACCACTTTTAAGTTGTCTCCAGTCAGAGAAATGCTAATCGATACCTGCTCTCTGTTTTCTATCTTTTAGCCTACTTTTAATTCATGTTGCCAACGAACCATCAATCCCAAACATTTCTAATTTTGTAATCAATCTGCCATGTGACACTGTATCAAACGCTTTCTGTAAATCCAAATATATAACATCCACAGCACAACCCTCATCCACTGCCTGTGTCACCTCAGATTTGTCAGACGTAACCTGCCTTTGATAAAGCCATGTTGGTTGCCTAGTATTAACTACAGGTAATATTTGGAGGGGTGATCAAAAGTATTGAAGGGTTGGGATTTTTAAGACAAGTTTTTCATGGAGGAGAGGGAGGTAGAAAATGAGAGAAAGCAGGGAAAGAATTTCAGACAATGGGGTCAAACTGGTCGAATAAAGCCAGGGGAATGAAATAGAAAAAAAATGAACAAAAGATCAGTCAAGTGGAATTGAGTTTTCCAGGGGAGGAGTGAGAGTTATAAGGTTACAAAAAGTTACAAAACTGAAGAGGGTGAAGAAGAAGAGGATGATCTTTAGAGCAGTTGATGTCATGGCAAGTCAGAAAGTGCAGGTGACATTTGAAATAGGACTTGGTGCAACTCAGAGTTCAAGCACGATCAAACTCATTTCCACATACCTTGATACTGTCCTATCCCCCTGGTCCAGGAACTCCCCACATACATTCAGGACACCACCCACACTGTCCAACTCCACCAATAATTTCGTTTCCCTGGCCCCCAACACCTCATTTTCACCATGGACACCCAGTCCCTATACACCTCTATCCACCATGATGATGGCCTACAAACCCTCCGTTTCTTCCTCTCCTGGTGTCCCCAGCAGTACTGCTCCACTGACACTCTCATTCATTTGGCTGAACTGGTCCTCACCCTTAAAAATTTCTCCTTTGAATCCTTCATCCAAGAGAGCTTTACCTGCACTTCCACACATGTATATTACTGTATCCATTGCTCCTGATGTGGTCTCCTCTACATTGGAGAGACAGGACGCCTACTTGCAGAGCGCTTCAGAGAACATTTCCAGGACATTTGCATCAACCAACCCCACCGCCCTGTGGCCGAACACTTCAACTCCCCCTCCCACTCCACCAAGAACATGCAGGTCCTGGGCCTCCTCCATCGCCACTCCCTCACCACTCGACGTCTGGAGGAAGAACACCTCATCTTCTGCCTTGGGACCCTCCAACCACATGGCATCAATGTGGATTTCACGAGTTTCTTCATTTCCCTGCCTCCACCGATATCCCAGTTTTTGCGGCACGGTGGCACAGTGGTTAGCATTGCTGCCTCGCAACGCCAGAGACCCGGATTCAATTCCTACCTCGGGCAACTGATTGTGTGGAGTTTGCACATTCTCCCCGTGTCTGCGTGGGCTTCCTCTGGGTGCTCCGGTTTCGTCCCACAGTCCAAAAATGTTCAGGTTAGGTGAATTGGCCAAGCTAAATTACCCGTAGTGTTAGGTGAAGGGGTAAATGTAGGGGAATGGGTCTGAGTGGGTTGCTCTTCAGAAGGTCGGTGTGGACTTGTTGGGCTGAAGGGTCTGCTTCCACACTGTGAGTAATCTAATCTAAAACCGGGCACCGCCGTCATGACCTGTCATACCTGTCCATCTTCCTTCCCACCTATCTGCTCCACACTCCTCTCCAACCGATCACCATTACCCCCACCTTCATCCACCTATCGCACTCTCACCTACCTTGCTCCACCCCACTCCCCTCCCATTTATCTCAGCAACCCCTCGTCTCACAGGTCTCATTCCTGATGAAGGGCTCTTGCCTGAAACGTTAATTCTCCTGCTCTCTGGATGCTGCCTGACGTGCTGTGCTTTTCCAGCACCACACTCTCGACTCTGATCTCTAGCATCTGCACCCTTCACTTTCACCTCATCGCTTTTATCCTTTAGTGGTGGTGAGTTTGAAGGAAGGGTAGTTGGAACTAAATGGTCTTAGTGTTATGGCGTGTGATGTTGAAGTCCAATATAACTATTTGTACATAAATGGTTGCCTTTGAAACTTATGACTTCAAAAAACGTAAATAAAATTGTTGGGAGAAATATTAGCAGCTTTTTCTCAAAAAAGGAACTGCCAGAATATAGGCGCCAAAAAAAGCCTTGACAGCAGAAAGGTTCCACCATTATCTTATCCCACAAATGAAAATTAATATGAACAACTTGACTGAAGTAGACTTCACTTCCTCCAATGAAAAAATACATAGGCTTTAACAAATTTAGTTTGCTGTCCAGCAGTGACATGTGTCAGATGGGTGCAGCTGCAGGGTTGTAAGGTTTTATAATGGTAGCTGTGGAGGTGGGTGGGAGTCTTTGAACTAACAGCGTGAATGTTTCATGTAAATTATACAGCTGTATTCGGAGCTGATGCATGTACAAGAATAATTCCAGCACCCCCTTCAGTCACAACATGGCATTACAACATGTATGGACTGCAGTGCAGGTAGATGCCAGGCACCATTATTAAATAATGCATTTTTAACTATTAGTTAAAACAACCTGGCTAATCTCATTGTGTGTTGGTGTCACCTCATACAGATTGAATTCTGGCTGTTGTTCTCCAGCTCTGCAGTGTAGACGATATCACCAAATGCTGTGCCACTAACAGCTTTAGTAGGATTAGAAGTGAAAGATAAATACTGCGAGAAAGGTGACAATAACGTAGGCTTAGAAGGAACTTTATGAAGAGGGAAATAAACAGCAGGTGAGTAACTGGCTATGACTGTAATTGAGAAAGAGAGAAATGGAAACACACCAACAACTAGCTGAAAGTATATAACATCTTTGATGTAGTAAAAATAAACCAATTGGACAATTATCAAACGCTGCTGCAGCCGGCCATTTTAACACAGCGTTCTACTCACATGTCCACCTGTCTGTCCTCGGCATGCTGTAGTGGTCCAGTGAATCACAACGCAAACTGAAGGAACAACATTGCATCTTCAGACTAGATACTTTACAACCTTCTGGACTTATTATTGAGTTCAGCGCCTTCAAATAGTGAACCCACTCCATTCCTTGTCTTTCTTTTAGCTTTACCAGTTTCATTCTCTGTAACCATGTCCTCCCTACCCCCAGCTCCAATGGGACTGTCTGTTCTTTCAAGTTCTTCAAGTTAGGCTTGAAGAACTGCTCTGCTCTTCTCACATTCCGATCACCTCAACTGCACTTTCACCCTTTCTCCCCCAGCACTGTAACTGTAACCCTGCACCCCCCTCACCCCTGCCGTAGTATAGCACACTTCATGTCAGCTCTGAGGAAATGTTACCTAGACTTGAGACATTAGCTTGCTCTCTCTCCATGGATGCTGCCTGACCTGCTGTGATCTCCAGCATTTTTTATTTTCAGCTAAATTTGATACCAAGAGAGCTAGAAAATATTAGGGCTTAGGACCTGAAGCCTGGCCAAAGAGGTAATGTTGCGGGAGCATTTAGAGAGCTGGAGTTGTGTTCACATGGCATCCCCGATCTTAAGGCTTAGCAGCTTGAAGAAAGAGCTACCAAATGTGAAGTGATTAAGATTTGGGATGTGCAAGAGACCAAAGTTATGCAATCATGGAGATCCTGAAGGTCTATAGGGCTGGAGGAAATAGGAAAGGGTGAGGCCATGGAATAATTTCTAAACAAGGGTGAGATTTGGATTGCGAAGAAGGCGTTTGGTATGCTTTCCTTTATTGGTCAGAGTATTGAGTTAGGAGGTCATGTTGCAGCTGTACAGGACATTGGTTAGGCCACTGTTGGAATATTGCGTGCAATTCTGGTCTCCTTCCTATTCGAAAGATGTTGTGAAACTTGAAAGGGTTCAGAAAAGATTTACAAGGATGTTGCCAGAGTTGGAGGAATTGAGTTATAGGGAGAGGTTGAATAGGCTGGGACTGTTTTCCCTGGAGTGCCGGAGGCTGAGGGGTGAACTTATAGAGGTTTGTAAAATCATGAGGGACATGGATAGGATAAATAGACAAAGCGTTTTCCCTGGGGTCGGGGAGTCTAGAACTAGAGTTAGAGGCTTAGGGTGAGAGGGGAAAGATATAAAAGAGACCTAAGGGGGAACCTTTTCACACAAAGGGTGGTATGTGTATGGAATGAGCTGTCAGAGGAAGTGGTGGAGGCTAGTACAATTGCAACACTTAAAAGGCATCCGGATGGGTATATGAATAGGAAGGGTTTGGAGTGATGTGGGCCGGGTGCTGGCAGGTGTGACTAGATTGGGTTGGGATATCTGGTCGGCATGGATGTGTTGGACTGAAGGGTCTGTTTCCATGCCGTACATCTCTATGACTCTATAAGTGCTGCAAGATTGTGTATTGTTTCTTGTTCATTAAGGATCCCCAGCTGCTGTTAAGATGAAACAATGAGGAAATAGTCTATTGGTCTTCAATAGATTGTTTCATTGGAATCTAAATTGCACATACTGTCAACTATATGTTAAACTATATCCCAGTCTTCTGAAATTAACGCCTGGCCAACAAAATGATCGCAAACACTCAGCATAAATAATTTTGGATAAGTGCACGCAGACCCTCAGGAATTCACCCTCATCTGACATGATACAACCTGCAAAACAAATGATGGCATTGAATGATTCAGGAAGGTGATAGAAGACATTCTGAGAGTTGGTCTGCTGGAGGGGAAAATAAGCAATCCATTCATGGCTGACTTCACAAAAAATCAGTCCAGTCCATAGTTTCTGATCCAAGAGACACTAACTAAACTTACAACTGGTCATCACTTTCAAATGTCATGATCATTCTTTTAAGGCATAGAAAAAAATAGAGTTATACAGCACAAAAACAAACCCTTCGGTCCAACTCATCCACGCTGCCCAGATATTCTGAACTGATCTAGTCCCATTTGCCAGCATTTGGCCCATATCCCTCCAAACCCTTCCTATTCTTATACCCATCCACATGCCTCTTAAATGTTTCAATTGTACCAGCCTCCACCACTTCCTCTGGCAGCTCATTCCACACATGCATAACCCTCTGCGTGAAAGTGTTGCCTCTCAGGTTCGTTTTAAATCTTTCCCTCTTATCTTAAACCTATGCCCTCTAGTTTTGAACTCCCCTATCCTGGGAAAAAGACCCGAGCTTTTCACTCTATCTATGCCCCTCAAGATTTCATAAATCTCTATAAGCTCATCCTTCAGCCTCCGATGCTCCAATGAAAACAGCCCCAGCTTATTCAGCCTCTCTCTATAACTCAAACCTTCCCACCCTGGCAACATCATAAATTGGACTGAAGGGTCTGTTTAATTCTTTGACTTTATGTCTTAAAAGTGCAAAGCAAAAAGGTAAAGTAAAATGATTCTTCGATAAGTGAATGTGTGCGAGGAAACTACATATTTGGTGAAGGCTGGTACAACTACAACATTTAAAAGGCATTTGGATGGGTGTAAGAATAGGAAGGCAAAGTGCTGGCAAATGGGACTAGATCAGCTCAGGATATCTGGACGGTATGGAGATGTTGGACCGAAGGGTCTGTTTCTTGCTGTATAACTCTTTTTTTTTGTCTTAAAAGAATGATCATGGCATTTGAAGAACGATCATGGCATTGAGTTCACCTCCAGCTGCTGAATCATAAATGTCACAGGACCACAGCAGGTCAAGCCATTGTATGGTACCAACACTTGTCTGGCAACATAACGCATAACATATTAGTGGGAAGTCCAGGATAGACGGAGTTTGGCGATTATGAGATTACATTTCCTTTTCACATGAGCAACTTGAGTGTTGGTCATCCAGCTGATCATGTAGATTTTCTTGCTGTACACCTTAGCACCATCATCAACAGCTTTCATATCTCAAATACTATTTCGGTAATGACAAAGAAATAGACAAGCAGAGCTCCAAGGAACTCTTAAGGAATAAACTTTAAGGAGTGTTTGAGGTTTGTGTTTCGAATGGTTTAATTTAAAGTGTTTTAATTTTACAAAGGAGAAAACATGTAACATCCAATTGTGCAATTGTTTAGTGTTTGGTGATATTTGCTTCTTGACCCTTCTCTATTCTTTTGTTGGCAGTGAAGCCTTGCTGTGGGGACTGAGAAACAGAAACTAAAAATGGATTGGAAACTTTTGCTTCAGGCTTTTTAATAGGACTATAAAATAGAGATCCTCTTTAGACATAGAAACCAATGTATTATCTCTGAGGCACAATCCACAACAGCCACTATAAAATTGGCACTCTGAACCAAATTTATAAATTCAGTATTCCAGACAAAAGCTAACTTTGTGTCTGTGTTGTGCCACCTCTGTCTGGCTTAATGCTTCCATGCAGGGCTCTCCAGTGACTGCTGCTACTGACTTTCAATGGGGTGATTGCAGATGACATACAGGACAATCTGGAGATGACATACAGGACAACCTGGAGATGACATACAGGACAATCTGGAGATGACACACAGGACAACCTGGAGATGACACACAGGACAATCTGGAGATGACATACAGGACAATCTGGAGATGACACACAGGACAACCTGGAGATGACATACAGGACAACCTGGAGATGACACACAGGACAACATGGAGATGACACAAAGGACAATCTGGAGATGACATATAGGACAATCTGGAGATGACATATAGGACAATCTGGAGATGACATATAGGACAACCTTAACCACCTCCACTTCTTGAAGGCCTGGCTTTCGACTGCATCATGTTAGCAATGGTAGCAGCAATCTGTGCTGCCTGCGGTACAGAGACAGTCACACAGGTTACACAGGCAGTGGTGGAGGTGGCTGTATCGGGAGAATGAACGCCGTCATCCTGAGAGAGAATAACAGGTTTGTGCTCCACGGACCAACTTTGAACACTGTCCATGATGGCAAAAATCACTGCATTATGTGACAACAAATTGCAGTCTCAAGGTCCCCTGGCTGAGTTTCCATTGCAACATTAAATATTGGGTGGCTCTTGCTTGCATTGCAATGGAAACTGAACCACTGGCGTTCAGACAATAACCATGGCTCAATAATACAGGGATCATCACAGGGTTGACTGCTCTCCCACTGGAATGGGCAAGCTGCAGGGTTTATGCTAAGTTGGTGCTGTGCTTATCCAAATCCATTGACAGTGACTTTAGGCTTTCTAGCAAGCTTTTCAATGCACCAAGTGTTTCTGCATACACACCCATCATTGTCCTTTGTGCAGAAAATTCATTAATATTCATTTTAAAGATCCGACCTATGAATGTTTCCTCTTACTTACAAATGGCTATTTTATATTGTCCTGCACTGTGTTCCAACTTGTGCACAAAGTGACTTGTAAATGTACTTAAGAAACCGTTCACTACTCCCGATAGGTTGACACATTCAGGTCCTTATCAGTGCCCTCTGCAGCAGAACTCTTATGAATGTGACTTCACCATAATCAAAATTCTAACTCTTTGCCTTACTCTAAGTGTGCAGCACTTGTGCCTGGTGCGTAACTGTCTGTGCGGTGCCAATTTTGTGAGCTCGAGATTGAGTGATGGTGCTTCTTTTTCATCATTGTCTTCATGTTCTTCCATTTCTTTCTTTTCAACCACGCTCTGGCTGGTTTGCGTTTCTTGGATGACAGACAAGCAGTAGAGTACTGGAGAGACAAGAGGTGGGAAGACAAGTGGCAAATGTTGTAAATCAGTGCTACGAGCTAGTGAGGGCAGGAATAGGAGGGTAGAGCAGATGAATGCATGGCTGAGGAGCTGGTGTATGGGAGAAGGATTCACATTTTTGGATCTTTGGAATCTCTTTTGGGATAGAAGTGACCTGTACAAGAAGGACAGATTGCACCTAATTTGGAAGGGGACTAATATATTGGCAGGGAAATTTTCCAGAGCTGCTCAGGAGGATTTAAACTAGTAAGGTGGAGAGGTGGGACCCAGGGAGATAGTGAGGAAAGAGATCAATCTGAGACTGGTACAGTTG
>NC_057715.1:94739261-94740391 GCF_004010195.1 Chiloscyllium plagiosum
GGTTATGGTAGGGGATTTTAACTTTCCAAACATAGACTGGGACTGCCATAGTGTTAAGGGTTTAGATGGAGAGGAATTTGTTAAGTGTGTACAAGACAATTTTCTGATTCAGTATGTGGATGTACCTACAAGAGAAGGTGCAAAACTTGACCTACTCTTGGGAAATAAGGCAGAGCAGGTGACTGAGGTGTCAGTGGGGGAGCACTTTGGGCCCAGCAAAATGGGAAGCCTTCAGAAATGAGATAACGAGAATCCAGAGAAAATATATTCCTGTTAGGGTGAAAGGAAAGGCTGGTAGGTATAGGGAATGCTGGATGACTAAAGAAATTGAGGGTTTGGTCAAGAAAGAGAAGGAAGCATATGTCAGGTAGAGACAGGATAGATCAACTGAATCCTTAGAAGAGTATAAAGGAAGCAGGAGTATGCTTAAGAGGGAAATCAGGAGAGCAAAAAGGGGATATGAGATAGCTTTGGCAAATAGAATTAAGAAGAATACAAAGTGTTTTTACAAATACATTAAGGACAAAAGAGTAACTAGGGAGCGAATAGGGCCCCTCAAAGATCAGCAAGGCGGCTTTTGTGTGGAGCCGCAGAAAATGGGGAGATATTAAATGGAGTATTTTGCATCAGTATTTATTGTGGAAAAGGATATGGAAGATATAGACTGTAGGGAAATAGAAATAGATGATGACATCTTGCAAAATGTCCATATTACAGAGGAGGAAGTGCTGGATGACTTGAAACAGGTAAAGGTGGATAAATCCCCAGGTCCTGATTAGGTGTACCCGAGAACTCTGTAGGAAGCTAGAGAAGTGATTGCTGGGTCCCTTACTGCGATATTTGTATCATCGATAGTCACAGGTGAGGTGCCGGAAGATCGGAGGTTGGCAAACGTGGTGCCGCTGTTTAAGGAGGTGTTAAGAACCAGGCAGGGAACTATAAACCAGTGAGCCTGACGTCAGTGGTGGGCAAGTTGTTGGAGGGAATCCTGAGGGACAGGATGTACATGTATTTGGAAAGGCAAGGACTGATTAGGGATAGTCAACATGGCTTTGTGCGTGGGAAATCATGTCTCACAAACTTGATTGAGTTTTTTGAGGAAGTAACAAAGAGGATTGATGAGGACAGAG